>NC_048231.1:62279350-62346850 GCF_002007445.2 Ailuropoda melanoleuca
AAAAAAAAAAAAAAAAAAAAACAAAAAAAAAAAATAAAAAAAAAAAAATAAAATAAAATCTTCTAGGTGCCACATTAAAAATGATAAGGGGAATACCTCAGCGGCTCAGTCGGTTAAGCACCTGACTCTTGATTTCGGCTCAGGTGGTGCTCTCGTGGTCATGAGATCAAGCCCTGCATTGGGCATGGAGTCTGCTTGACATTCTCTCTCTAACGTCTGCCTCTGCTCCTCCCCTCACTCATGCTCGTTCACTCTCTCACTCTAAATAAATAAAATCTTTTAAAAAAAAATGATGAAAAGAAATGTCTGGGATTAATTTTAATAATACAAGCTATTAAACCATATGCCCAAAATATTATCATTTTTACATGTAATTAATATAGAAAATTGTTCCATTTTTTCACATTCTCTATTCTTGTATTAAGTCTTAGAAAACCAGTATGTCTTTTACACTTATGGCACACCTGAATTTGAATGAACGACCTTCAACTGCTCAGTAGAACCCTGAAAAGCATGGATCTTAATGAAGATAGCTGCCCGATTGTATGATGATTGGATTGTCGGTGTACTGATGAAGATATAGAAATTCCCAGAGCTGTGGTCCACCCAGACCTATTTTCAAATTCTGGCTCCACTATTTACTGGCTATTTACTGTGTGACCTTACACAAATCACTTAGCATCTCTGAACTTTAATCTCCTCATCTTTGAAGCAGAGCTATTGATCCCTGTATTCCAAAGGATTATTGTGTTAAATGAAACATACGTATATGTAAGTTGCTTAGTACAAAATTAGCACCCAGTAGGAACTCGTTAATAAGCATCGATCATAGACTATACACATGTCACAGCAACAGTGTAAAATGCGTCTACATTTTTAAAAATATTCCATCCCTTTATTTATAATTTTATCTAAAGAATATTCTCATCAAATTGGCATTTCTCTGTACTAGTGGTTGCCTTCTGTTTTGTTGTTATTGTAGTTAGAAATATTTAATCTAATAAGGTAACATTGACAGAGATAAGACTTCATGATATTTTAAAGCCTTAAGAATAAAGGCTCTAAAAATCTGCGGTTTGAAAATGGCAAACACTTGGAGCTGAGACTGTCCAGCATACACTGCAGCTTGCTGTACCATCTCAGGAGTCACCTGAGACTTACATTAGACAATTACGGCGCAGGAAGGGGGGAAGGGGAAGACCCGATCCTGTGGGTTTCCCTGAGGAAAGCAGACATTGCCAATGTATGGTTTCACATAAAGGAAGATGGGAGGGTATCACCTTAAAAGAGGAGAATGCCTCTTTCTCGATGAGATACTCGAGAAATTTGGGAACTTGAACTCCAGAGAAAAGCAATAGGGTAAAAATCACTCCTAGTAGGACATAAGAAAAGGCCAGGTAAAGAGTCCCCCAATAAGGGATGTAAATTAGTGGGGCTGACTCGTGCATCCTGGGAGGGGTCTTTCCCAGCATCTGGTTTTAAATTTCTCTACAGTGTAATTTCTTTCTCATCCTCAGCCTTCAATAAAAATCTTGTAATATATACAGCATGGTCTTCGCTGTCACAGTGGGAAGTTTAAAGGGCAAGACTAGACCCATTCCTAACACAGAGCACTACCAGGGAGCAGGGGCTAGCCTCAGGAAGGAGGGAGATCCTGAGAGGGCAGGAGGTGACCTGCCCTGGGTCTAACTGTGATCTGGCTGGAGCAGAAGCAGCAGGCCACAGAAGGATCATTGGCCGAGGGGGAGGGACAAGCATCAGTGATGACAGACTGAGGGAGAATGTTAGCACCTCCTGGGGAGTCACAAAAATGTACAAGGGGATGAACCCACTAAAGGAACTGAACTCCAAAAAGATGGGTGCTCAATTATTATAATGTAGACATTGAAAAAATTGTGACATTTTGTGTCACAGTCTGTGGGAAGCTTGAATATTCCTGCTACACAGTGGGGAAATAAATACTAACCCCTCTAGTCATTTGCTTACGTAGTTGTACATTCTTGGACAAATTATTCAACTTCTCAGACCTTCAGTTTGCTCATCCTCAGAACGAGGGAACTGAACAAGATGGTTTAAGGTTTCTTCCAGAGAGGCAGTCCTGCTTACATCATGACCGGAGTATCAGCACCTAATGCATTTGGTGAGTAGCAGATGGATTTGGACACAGCCTGGTCATTCAAGTTTAGAAAGCCATTCAGTAATCTGACCCTATGTAGGGTCAGAAATACCCTAATTGCACACTCGAATCAATTCAAGTATGATCAAGTTTAATAGATCTAGTGAAGATTTGTAAAAATGAATGAAAACTGCTAAAAAATAAATGGAAGTTAGAGCACACTCATTCAACTTTATTACAGCATTAAGATATCAGGATGTATTGTACCTAATTTTGGACTAAATCAAATCTCCATTACTATGAGGAAGCACATAGTGGGTGCTTAATAAGTGGGAGTTGTGTGAATGACTGAAAAATGCTGCCAGATAAGTTCAGTTGACTCTTGATGCTACTTAATTATTTCATACCTTTCCATTTTTAACCTCATCAAGTCCATTATGGCTACTGCAGTGCTCAGAAGTGAAAGCTTATTCTTATTTTAAAAATGAAATCCGACTAAACTATCATAAATGATACTAATGGCAAATAGAAGATGTGTGTGGACATCTAAAGAAAAGTTAGTACACCTCTACAGAAAATTCTGAAATAAATTTTTAAAGAGTATTATCAAAAGAAATAACTGGCAAGACTCTTGATCAAGGTGTAATATTAAAGGGGCCCATGGTAACAAGGGAGGCTACAGCTTAGGGTGGGATGAGGTTGCAAAATAAATCTGGAGATAAGCAACAAGAGATTTTCTTAGCTGGGTTTGCACTCAGACGAAGGAGCAAAGGAAAGGTGACAGTTGGGAAGGTGGCACAAGGTTAAAATTTCAACAGAAGGGCAGAGCTATCAAGTTCCAGGTTGCTAATCTTCTCCATAGAAGAACGTAATAGTCAACCTGGAAAAAGTAGAATAATGGTAATAAAAAGGAACATAAAAGTTTAGATAGTTAAAAATCACAGAAGTTCAAGTTTCCAGGTCCTCAGAATTCCATTCAATATGCTCAGAGAACACTCAGCTGTTACCACTCAGCCGTCTTTGAGGAATTATTAAAAATAGGAGAAAAGGTAACAGGTTGAGGATGGAAAATGTGCAATTTGCCACAAGAGGGGTGAAAAAGTGAATTCACTGGATGGTAAATGAATCTTGGGGAAATCTAATATGAATTAAGAAATTTATGCTTTGTAAATTTTGAGGAAAGAATATAGTTTTACTAGAACCAAGGGGGAATCACCAAGAATGTACTGAAGAAACCTGACTTTAAACCTTATTAATAGAGTGGCTCAGAAAATAGATTATAAATTTATCAGAGGCATAGAATCTCTGGATTTTAGCAAAGCACCTGAAAAAACCCTAATCTTCCCTTGTAGACAAAAAAAAAAAAATGTGGACAGTAAAAGATAAAAGGTAGGTTAGTTCATGGTGATTTGAACAATCACAACTTCAAAAAATATTAACTGTTAGCATGGAAAACAAATCCCATCCTGCTCAACTTTTTTATTAGGAACCAAAGTTTAGACATAGAAAATATACTTATTAAAGTTAGGGCAGTCACAAAGTTAGGCAAGTGAACTAAAGCCCATACGTTTATCAGGACTCTTGACTGCAAGGGACAGAAGCCCGGTTTAAATTAGCTTCATAGGTGTTATACGCAAGTGATGAATTATTTAACTCTACATCTGAAACTAATGATGTACTATCTGTTGGCTAACTGAATTTAAATTAAATGAATGAATAAATAAATAAATACATAAATAAACAAACTTCACAAAACAAATTACCCAGGGGGTAAATCACTTCAGGCATAGCTGGATGCAATTGCTCAAATAATTCGATCAAGTTTCAGACTCTGCATCTTGGCTCTGCTTTCCTCTTTGTTGGCTTCATTTTCAGGCAGGTCCTCCCAAATGACGTCAACTAGAGCATTAGCATCCCCACGTTTATGTTCTAGCTCAGCAACCACCATGGAAAGAATGTCTCCTCCTGCCCAGGAGTTCCACACAAAGTCCTAAGTTTGAGACTTATTGCCCTGACTTGGGACTTCTGCCCATCAATGAACCAACCACAGCGATCCAATGTTTTGATTGCCCAAGCCTAGGGGGCCACATCTACCCAGAGCCCAAGGATAAGAACAGGGAGGAAGTTGTTCTCCAAAGGGATTCTGTGCAGGCCAAACATAGCAAACTAGTACACCAAAAAAAAAAAAAAAAAAAAAAAGGCTAAGATAATGGTTAAAAAACTAAGATTAAACAATAAATTGTAAGTCCTGAACTTGATTTAAAACAATAAATTTCATAAATTAAAGATGAAGATAGACCACATTTGTCAACTAATAGTTCATGTGAAAAAGATTTAGAGGTTGTATTAGACAATAAGCTCATTATGAACCAACAATGTGTTACAGAAACTGGAAGAACTAATTCAATTTTAGGTTGTCTTAATAGAAATATTATAACCCAATTATGGGATGTTATGGTCGCACTGTTTACTTCATCAGTCAGGCCACAGCTGAATTAACATTCTAGAAGGACATTCCCAAGGTAAAGAACATCCAAAGGACTGATTAGGATAAAGAACTAAAAATCAACTTAGGGGAAGACCCAAAGAAGTTGGAGATTTCCATCCTGGGAAAGGGAAGGCCAAAGAGCAATGGTCAAATATTTGAAAAGTGATCACATGGACGTAAAACTGACCAGTGGCGCTATTTCAACGGGAAGAGCTAATACCTGCAATTAAATTAAAGGGAAATGGATTCAGGTTGGTTTAGCAAGTAGTACTGCCCAGCAAAATAATTGGCTCTCTTGAGATGAACTGAGCTTCTCTCAGATATAATTATCAGAGATGGTGTAGGATTGTGTCTGGAACTGGTCAGCTCCTAAGATCTCTCTCTCAACTCTTGATCCAGTAGTTCCATGAATATTTGTTAACTTCTCCATCACGGAAAAGTGAACAGGAAGTGCACACCCTTGCAACATTTCCAGGAGTGAGGGAAGAACCCAGGCCTCCGGGGTCTGGTACCTCAATCTGAGCATTCTGGATGACTGGAAGAAGTTCAGTGCCATGCGGAAGTAAACTCCACGTGGAAGAAACCTGGAATACAAAACACCAAGCAAACTGAGGATTTGGGCAAATGTCTCACTCACTTCAGCACTCTCATGCATTAGTCACCACTCAACGTGTTTTAAACTAATTAAAACATCAAATCTGATCATTATTTTTTTATCAACTTATTCAGAGAAATGGTTGAAATTTCTAATAAAACAACTTTGGTCATCCATGGATTTCTTTACCCATGTTAATTTTCAACACAGATACTGTAAAAATGAAATAAAGTAGGAAGTATATTGCAAAAGTGTAAAGAAGTATCTGAAAATGTTTTCATAAGTTATCAGACAGTATATACACATAAGGAGTTATTATAATTATTATTCATTTCACCATAGCATAGATAAATTAGTGTTGGTTATATTAAAATATTCTTTATAAAATTATGAGGATTCACTAAATCCTTGGAAGACACAAAATAAGCAAGTAAAGGATATCATGTTGCTCTGAGCTGAGAACTCATTCTAGCCTAAGGAGATGCTATGTTGATAGAGTATACTTAAATGTCACTGAATACATGTGAGGATTAAATGAAATTTTGTCTCTGTAAAGTTCTTTGCAATATGCTGTATAATTCCAAAATCAAAATATTATCATTCTGTTCTCATTATTAACAAGTTTTCATTATCCTACTACAATGAATTGGTTGCAGAAATATAGATGTCTAGACTAGGCCAACTCCACCTGATAATTAATATCAGAGTTCTGGCACTCAGTGTGGGCAAAATCAGATAATAGTTTCCTTATATGTAAGTGCTTAGAATATTAAATCCATCTCTGATAGCTTAATTATTATTTATAAGTAGAGGACACAATCTGAAACATAGGGACTTTGTGGCCACTCTGTATATCACAAATCACTCTTATAAATATTTCTTATGTTAGCAAAATTGCATGGTAAAAGCACTAGATCAATAATAAAAGTATGATGAAACCTATATTAAGACAATATCCTTAAAAGGAATCATTGAAACCATTTCGATTCTCCATTACCATAATTCCAAAAGGCCAATAGACAGGATTTATAAAGCCTAAATATTCTATAGATTTGTGTTAGTGGCTTTTTAACAAGATGAATCTTATAATCTGGGGTGGGGAATAACTAAGAAATAATGAAGCTGAGCCTTCTCATTTTACAAATGAGAAAACAGAGGCCTTTAACCAAGGTAAATTAGCTAGCGAGATTGGACTCAGACAAGAGACAGGAAAATATTACGTAGTCTTTATGGTAAAATCTGACCACACATTTAATAAAATTACCCGATATAATTGCAGTCCTTTTTTATGGTCATTATCTTCACTGAATATGTATTATTAAACATGTAAAAGGAGGCCTGATATATGTTGGATGTTATATTTGAAGGGCTATGGTTTATTTCCAGTAATAACCAAAATTACAATCAAAAAAGAATAAAAATGTTACCGAATACAAATATGCAGGAAACCAGAACCACTCTACTGCCTGTACAAGGTCTGCAAAGAAATATGTCCAGGCATGTACAGCTATGGAGAATATGAAAGACTTGTAAGAAATGTATAATATGTGGGAAATATTGACCTTGCTTCCACTCGGGGTCAAAAAATGCAAAGAGATTCTTTCGTATATTTTATTTCCCTGGGGAAAGCATGTGACTTAATATTAAAAAAAAATCCTTGAGCAATGCAATCTCTCTAGTTTCCAGTGGTGCTTTTTTTTTCCTAGCCCTACTTTACCTCAGAATTATTTTTGCATTGTTCAAAAGCAAAAAGGAAAATTTTGGCAAAGTTTAACCCAGTCAAGATGGATGTTAATTGCAATGTTATAATACTAATTTGTGCATCCTTACTCAACCATAGGAAACTCATTATGGCCTCATTTAACATTCTGAAAATATTTTTAGACCATTTATAGCTTCAAATGGAAATAAATATAACTATATGTGTAGAATTGTCATTTTAATCAAATTAAATTTTCCAATTAGAGAAAGAAGTCTTGTTAAGATCACCCACAATTCATATTCATAGAAGACTTCAGTTCAGGTTATAGAACTCTGGAAGACCATTTGGAACAGGAAATGTTGATTCTTGCAGTGATGTATTTATCAGTTTTGGTGATTTTAGTAAACACAGAAATGCTATTTTATAATAATATATTAATGATCCATACTTTAAATCTTTTAAAATGCTGGCTAGTTTAGGATTCAAGGGTTGAATGTTGAAAATGGTAAAAAACTAAATAAATACATCCCTGAAGAGCATCATCTGTTTAGAAGAAACAAAGAACTGAAATTTTGCTTTTCAAGATAACTGAAAACCCTGACACTCTTTCAGTGCAATTGGCTAAATGCTTATCTATGGTGGTTAAAAAAAAAGTACATGGTCATAATATCTATAAAGTGTAAGTAAGAGGAACCAAATCAAAATAGAAAGTTGAATCTGGTCAGCTTGAAGAGTTTAATAGTATCATTAATAATAGATCCATAAACTGTGTCCATTTAAATACCAAAGTTGAGTTCTTAAGCAGAATAAATAAATGTACTCAGTGGAATCAAAGACTTTTTAGGATGACTCATTACTTTCAACCCTGACATTCAGCTAATGATGATACATTACACCGCATTTATATCACATCACATTTATATTACATTAGGAACAATCTCTGTGACCTGATGTTCAGGGTCTTTTTTTTTTTTTAATTCCAAACTCACACGTTTTTAAAAACATTTGATTCCAAAAAGCACAAATCTGTGTGCTATAATTAACATGCTGCCTGAGGTTTATAAGATTTAGAAAGCAAGAACTTCCAGGATTCCTGAAGAGATCTAACCTTACAAGACAGATGGTATGCAGCCATCTCAACAGCAGGCTCAGAATTGGGTCTAGGTAGAGGAGGCTGAGCCCCCAGATGTGTGATTGGAGGGGATTGGAAAATACCTTCGGTTCTCCACCCCTGGCCTGAGGAGTATTTGTTATTCTATTTTTTAAAAATGGCATCCCTGTGGCTCAGGGCTGCATCTGCCAGAGTCCCCTGTTACAATTTATCTCACACATTACTGAAAACATTTGTTCAACAGCTATTTACTAAATGCCTACTATGTTCTAAGCACTATGAGGAATACAAAGATGTGTAAGCTGAGCTGTAGGGCAACAGAAATACTAGGAGGTGAAAAAAATTAAGGATAGAAAAATCTGGGTTCAAATCTCATAACTTCTTACTGGCTATAAGATCATGGATAAGTCACTAAGCCTCAGTTTCCTAATCTGTAAAATGGGGATGATGGTACCCATATATCAAATTGGATGGTGACTAAGTATATGAAAGGGACTTAGGAGAATGCTCTGCAGACAGTAAAAGTTGAATAATAATAGCTGCTACAATTATTATTATTATTATTGTTAACCACAGACACCACCGTCAAGGAATTTAAAGTGAAACAAGGAGATGAGGTATGTGCGTGCAGAACTATGAGATAAAGTGCATAGAGCAGTTCGGAAAAAGGTAAGATGGCCTCCAGAAGTAGGGGTCAGGGAAAAATTGAGAAAAGAGATCACATTTGTGCTGGATCTGGAAGTCTGAGCAAATATCTCTTTAAAAAGTAGTAAGCACCTTAAGACACAATCAAGATGTAGTTCACGCGTGCACGCATGCATTTATTCACAATAAACATTCTTCAAGTTTAAGGAAGCAACTTGAAGAAAATAGTACATTTTAATTACCATGAATGATTCTAGGGTTTTTGCACTTGGTGGGAGGACGAATCTAGATGGGGTGCTGATGGAAGAGTCAACAGTGAGTACTGGGTGTCAACAGTGAGTAGTGGGTGTCAACTTTAAGGTGAAGTGTGCCAAAAGGACTCCTAGGGGAGAGGGGAAATGGACAGAAGGCAAGTAGGAAATTTCTCATTCCCCAAAAGTTTACTTAGAAAGGAACAATTCCACTGAATAAGAATGAGATGCATCCGTGGACACTGGCTGAGGTGTGTAGACTGAAAAACAAGGGTTAAAAGTGTGCATTGAGGAGATTTTCCATCTTGCATTCCATCTCCAGTGTTGGCTTATCAGCTGTACCTTTTCTTAAATTTTTTCCAGTGATTGCTCTAGCCTTCACAATATGTATCTTTAATATACTCCAGGCTACCTTCAAATAATTATTGTACTTCTTTATGTAAAATTTGAAAACTACAACAGTCTACTTTCATTTCTCTGCTCATGTCCTTTATGTTATTTTCATATATTTTACTTACATGTATTTTATTAACCCCACAATGCATTATTACTATTGTAATCTTTGCTTTCAACAGTCAATTATCTTATAAAGAGATATAAAAATGAGTGGGGAATATTTTTTATCTTTACCAACATATTTACCATTTCTAGGCTCTTCCTTCTTTTTCTTTCCATCTAGTAATATTTTCTGCCTGAAGAGCTTTAATTCACATTTTTTAAAGTGTGGGCTGCTAGAAATGATATCTCTCAGTGTTTATCTGTAAAGGCTTTTCTTATACTTTCATTTTTAAAGATATTTTCTCTGGATATAGAATTCTAGATTGACAGGTTTCTGGTTTTGCTTTTTATTTCAGCAATTTAAGAATATTATTCCATTGCTTTGAGCTTGTTGTATATTTCTGATGAGAAATCTGTAATATTTTTTTGTTTTTGTTCTTTGTATTTAATATGTAGTTTTTCTATGACTTCTTTTAAGATTTCTTTTTTATTGATTTGCAGCAATTTAAGATGTTTCTTGCTATATTGTGTGTGTGTGTGTTAATCTTTGTTGTATTTACTGAACTCCTTGATCTGCAAATTTATAGTTTTTGTCAAATTTGGGAGGAAAAAAATCAGGCATTATTTCTTCAGATAGGCCCTCCCCATTCTTCTGGGGGCTCCAATTGCACAAATATTAAGCCACTTAATATTGCCCCACAAGTCACTGAGATTGTTTTCATTTCTTAAATTGGTTTCTCTCTTTGCTTCATTCTTGACATATTCTAGTGCTGTGTTCTTAAGCTCACTGACTTTTCTTCTACAGTATCCATTTTGCTGGTAATCCCATTCAATGTAACTTTCATTTCTGATGTTGCAATTTTTGTCTATAGAAGTTCCATTTAGGTCTTATTGTATCTTCCACAGCTCTCCTCATCATGTTGGTGTTTTCCTTTAAAAACTTTAACAGAGTCTTATAATACCTCTTTTAACATTCTTGTCTGTTAGTACCATTGTCTCTATCATTCCTTGTCAATTCTTTTGTTTTTCCTTATCATTTTAGGTCACTTTTCTCTCTCTCTCTTTCTTTCTTTCTTTCTTTCTTTCTTTCTTTCTTTCTTTCTTTCTTTCTTTCTTTCTTCTTTCTTCTTTCTTTCTTTCTTCTTTCTTTCTTTCTTTCTTTTCTTTCTTTCTCTCTCTCTCTCTCTTTCTTTCTTTTTCTTTCTTTTTTGCATCTTGGTATATCTACTTTTTTTATTGGATGATGGACATGTTTAATTTTCACATTGCTGAGTACTGGATATTGTTATGTTCCTTTAATGAGCGTAGCGTTTCGTTTCAGTAGTTATATTACTTGCAGATCAGTTGGATCCCTTCAAGGTCTGTTTTTAGGCTTTCTTTGAGTTGGCTGAGAGTTGCCTTTACACCAGGGATTTGACTCTACTTCTACTGTGTGACTCTGGATATTTTTGAGATTACAAGTGCTTGGTTACTCTTTGCTCAGCCTTGTGTGATATACTTTATGCATGCACAACTTGGTATTCAGTGAAGACTCACGGAAACTCCCTTATAGATTTCTAGAACTCTTGTTCTGAGTGCCTCTTTCCTTTCTAAAACTTTACCATGCAACTTCGCCATCTCTGTCTCCCTCTCATACTTTGATCACCATTTCCTAAACTCAGTAAGATTACCAGCCTCAGTTTAGGTTCCCCCCCCTTGTGCTTATTGTCTAGAAATTGTTTTCAAGCCAAAAGTGGGGAGATTATGGAATTTACATCATGTTTTCTTTCTCTGAAAGATCACAGCCCTGTGGTGCCTGTTGTCTGATGTCTTTAAACATTATTTCACATTTTGTAAATAATTTTCTAATTTACTGTAAAAGCGTAAGTCCAGTTCTTGTTACTCGTGCATGGCCTGAAGTACATATCCAGAATTTGAGGTGCTGAAGAAATAAATTCTGACTCTTACATGGTAAATGATGCCAATCAAAAGAACAAGAAACACAGTGGTGATGTAGGGTCTACTTTTTTGCACTGCTTAAAAAGTCTATTAGGGCTTGTAGGTTTTAACAAATTACTGCCAAAAAGCATTAGCTAATTTTACTGTGTCCATTTAGAGGAATATTTCCAGAAGAAAATTGCTGGTCCCTATCCTATTCAACATTTTTATTAATGACTTAGATTGAACAAGTCTATCAAATTTGACCAAAAAATTACAAAGCTAAATAAGTTAGCTACTCAGAAACCTTCCAATAGCTGAGACAGACTGAAATTTAATGAGAATAATTGTAAAATTTTTATTTAAGTCCAAAAGACCAAGGACACACATAGAAGATAGAAAGATCTGCTGTCTTAAAAAATTTACATGAGGAATGTCTACCATTTTATTTGGCCACAAGCTTAATATTAACGGTGTTGTCATTGATTTTTTTAAATATAAGGAAAAATGAAAGGAAAGGACCATAGAAAGAAAAAGAAAAGAAAGGAAAACAAACTTTAGACCAAATAAATTAATCCTGCCTTTAGACCCCTAAGGGCATGGACTTTATTTTATTTATTAATGTAACCATCTCACAATATTTTTTAAAATCTCAATATTCTTTTGTACAATAAATTGTGTCCAGTTCCAGGCATCACATTTTAATCAGTACATTGACAGTCTAGCGTGCATCCACAATAGGGAACCCAGCACTCTGATGATTTTGGAGAATACCCCAATATAGAAATATTTGAAAGCATTTTGTGTTCAAAACAAAGAAGATAAAGATAAGGGGAGAAATGCAGGCTGTTTTCAAATAGCTAAAGAACTAGCAAATATTTGATGGGATTATCAAATTGCTCTGTGTCTCTCCATAATGGAACACTACAACTAATGGATGAAAGTTACTGCAAAATAGGTTTGGGTCTAACAATGAAATAGCATCTTTCTACAGGAATGTAGTCCCATACACTGGACTTAATCAGCACATCGATTATTTAAAATATTTTCAAGAGGTCTTTTAAGAATGCTTCCAACTCTAAATCCATGACTCCTTAGTATCCATGAAACAGTAAATGTCTTTGCCTCCCTCTGGTTCATAACAAGAAAGTCTTTGGCATTGTTTCTCTGACTTATCTTCTACCACAGACCAGTGTTTTTGCTACTAGAGGATAATCAGTTTCAAATTTTGCCAGCTTAGAGTAGCTCTTGAGGTAGACATGGATAAAGAAGAAATGGAAGAGAGGAATAGAAGCACATAAATGTTCTCTGGTGGGAGATATGTGAGACACAAAAAATAAACCCTAGCCCTTTCCATGGGCTGGCTCAGGTCTGTATTCTATAAACCAATTGCCTATTGCACTCAATGTTTTACATTAGTAGGCAGTATATTCAATATGTTGCCACTTTTTGACTGTTCCAATACCTAAACTATAAAAATATACATCTGTGGCAAAATGCAGAAAATTGTTAAAACTAAATATCCGTTGGGCTCAATTACACCATCGGCTCTACTTTTGCATGTGTTTGGCATTTTCCATACTAGAAATCTCTTATTTTTTGTCTATTAAGTGTCCTCCAATTATATGAAGAAGTGTTCAGAAATAATACATTATCTCTTCTTCTAATTATGCCTTTGCTTGTGGAAGGAAGTTCACTAGTACAACACCCTTTGCTTCTATGACCCCTGGTTTCAGTTTCCCCTGTAAATGTATAGAGGCAGCTCCCACAAGAGGAGGCTGGTTCAGTTACACCTGTTCTAAGAGAGTAAGTCCAGTTCTGCACTAAGGTTTTAAAAAGGTCATTGTTGCACATCTAAGCCTTATCCTCTACTCCAGTTTTCCTAAAGCTGATAGCTGTATACCAATCTGCCTGAACTGTTGGTCTTTCTCAGAGAATTCAGAACTCTGAAAAAAAAAAAAAAAAAAAGAAAAAGGATGATAATATATCAGTCCCCTAACATCCCAGCAGTTCTTACCCCATGACTATAAAGCCTTTCCACTCCTTCTCCCTGGTGTGTTCATCTGTGTTGACCAGCCTTCCTGAGATGTTTCTGCTGAAGTGCTGTATCAAGCAAGTCACTACCTCCTCACATTCCCTCTCTCAGCACGCTGATCATACCTACCTTACATCATTGACAGAATTAGGTAGTAATTATCTGTTTGAAAATCAGTGTTGCCAACCAGAAAGTGCCTTCTAGAGAAAAAAAAAAAAGGTCTAAATTATCTTTGTATATCCAATACTGGCATAATGCCTGGTTCTCACTTAGGTATGCTCAAAATGTTCCATAGCAGAAGGAGGAAATGAATGAATGAATGACTTAGTTTTTGAGCAAATGGTTATTAATTCTGAACAGTGGCTCCTTTTCCAAACCTTAGTCATTTTTGCTGATATAGTCTAAGAGCTCTAATGCCTGAGACAACAGTCATGTATCTCAATTGAATTCTAATTTATATTGACTTTATTAATTTATAATCTACAGGCTCTAAAGGCAATATGTTAATTTACTGCATTCTTCAATTATTATACTATGGAAATAAGAGTCAGGAATCCTGAGTTTTATTTTTGGCTCTGTCACTGAAGCATTCTTGCCTTTGAAGATACCACTTAACCAATTGGTGCCTCAGTTCTATGTGTATAAAATAGAGGCAATAATCTTCTTGGTAAAGGGTTCTAATATTCCTTATCAACTAATACTTTCCATATAAAATCTGTATTTTCACTTTTAGTAATAATTTCAGACCAAAGATGAACCCTGGAAATTACTGAAAGTCACTGTATTTAATACCTAGATATATGTTTTTTTAACTTTTCATTGGTATTAAAAAAACTCTTTAATATTGAAAGAATCAGAGTCCATGAAATTACTTCTGTTCAATGGAGAGGTAATCATTTACATACTTTGACTAAATTAAGGAATAAAGACAAAATTTGGATATTATTAAATTTGGTGATACTTGAGGGGAAAATATTCACATTAAAATATAATAAGTTATCTGTTGAATAGTTATTCTAATAAGAAAGAAAGTCTGATTCACTACCAGAATGGAATTACATAGTTTCTTAATTTCTAGTAACTGGAAAATCTCCCTTTGATACGTTTCTGTTTCTAAAGCTTATGCTATGAAAGAAGGAAGAGGAAGAGAAAGAGACATTACTACAGTGGCCAGGACAGCTGTAACCAGGACTGCCAGATACCCATCCAAGTTATTCCTCCCTTTTCCCTAAATACAAAACTCCAATTTTATTGTTGGAAGCAAGACCCTAGGGTTTAAAAAAAAAAAAAATTCCCTCCCTCCTTCTCAGCTAAGTGTGGCCCAGAGAGTGAGTCTGGCCAAGAAGATGGCAGTAAATGCTGTTGGATGTGCTTTCCAGGGAGAATTGTTAAAAAGATGACAGGCATTTTTAACATCTGCCCTCTGCCTTTCCTTCTTCCTATCATCTGGAATCTGGACATGATGACTCAATCTTCGGCAATCATTTTATGACTTTGAGGATGGAAGCCAGTGCTAAGGATGCCACAGCTGTAAGTTACAAGAAGCCTGGGTCCCAGGTAACAACATGGAATCATCGTATCAGTCCTTCGGCTTTCCTCAAAACTAACTACCTCAAAACCTCCTTTCTGTGAGAAACCCTTCATCTCTTTAAGCCATTATGATCAGGTTGATGATGCTAGCTGTCAAATGCAATGTCTGAGTACAAAACACATCCTGCTTCAAGATAAAAGCAGTCCCAGATCCACATTAGTTTAGAAGTTTAAAGGGACAAGAAAAGCATTGTGAGATGCTTTCCTGCCTTCACTTACCAAGTTAAATTTTAAACCTCACATGGAGAAATGACCAGCTACCTTAGAAACTCTGAATGGGGTCAAGGCCCCAAGGGAACTTCCTTTGCCTTCTTTCTAACAGTCATCCAGACCAAATAGCTCTCCACCAAGCACAAAAATAGATTCCATTTAGCTTTAAGCATCTATGATTCCAAGTATACGTGGACCATGAGGAAGTTGAGACTGGCCCCTATGGATATTGCCACTATTGTTTATGTAACTACAGGTACCTCCTCATAGGTCTGTTTCTCCCTGCAGACTGAATTCCTTGAGGGCTGAGATGGCCATATTGGTCAATGTGTCCTTAAGTAATAAGTACTCCATAGATGGATGTTGAATGAATGAATGAATGAATGAATGAATGAATGAATGAATTCCTATGGTCTGAAGTTCTCAAGGATGCTTTTCAGGTGTCTAAACTCTTATATGTGGGTTCATAGGAGTGAGAGCCTCAGCAGGCATCAAGCATATCCAGATGCCAAGAAGAGCCAGTTCATTCTTTCCTCTACTGAAAAAAAATGAAGGGGTAAATTGGGGATAAGAAGGGAGAGTTGTCCCTTTCCCTCCACATTCAGGGATGAGACATTCCACATCAAAAGGAAGGTACTTACTACACCACTGGTTAATCTTTTTAACATTATGATTACAGGAATCTTTGTCTCCTTTTTTGATGTAGGAAAATAATCCATTCAGACCCACAGGAGAATAACCTAAATTTTATGTGAAAAGTCTGTCAGGGTAAGTAGACGGTTACAAAGTGAAGGGAGGCATTTCCATCTGAAGGAGAAACATGGCGACATGTGAAAAGACTTGGAACATTTGGGGAGTCTTTACTACTGTATGTTATGCCTATGTCCAAACACAAAACCTTGCTCAGATTAGCAAGAGAAATTCTAAAACCAGTCCCAAAGTTGTTTTGGTTTTGAAACACTTTAATCAAAGGAAATTTTTAAATAAAGTCCAATATGAAAAACAACAAAAGTAGAACTTCCATGGCTGAACTTCCCGGGTGAGAGATGCAAGGACTACCTGCTCCCTAGTCCTCCATGTACCCTTGTCCCCAGGTTGCCCTGGGTGGAGAGAACACAGTTTAAAAACCACTCAGGACTATCTCCTCATTCTGCCTCTAAACAAATCCATCAGCTATGGAAATATTCATTCCTTTACTCATTTCCCAGCAGCAGAATAGCAGAATAGCTCCCCAGCAAGAAGGAGAACTTCGACCCAAGCCTAAAGTCCAAAATACCTCCCCTTTCCCTACCAGGTATTTTTACCTGCCTACCGTTCCTCCACATGAAGAAAGAGATTCAATTATTCTTCTAACATTTGGCTGAATGTGTTCCCTTCATTTGACAGTATACCTCAGTTTAAAAGAAGTAATTTGTTAAATGGATTATGCAAAGTTTTAGCATTATTGCCTAATATCTTTCCTCACATATGCCTTTTGTTAACTTCCCAAAACAGCCTTTGGCTATCAGAAAGACAAGGAGAGAGTCCAATTAGCTACGTTGGTCCATTCTCCTTGAGCAAACAACCTATTTGGTGTTTCACATTCTTTTAGTTTCTCAGGTATAAATGTGATTTAGTGCCATCCTATCTGGACACCAGATGTTTTATTTGAAAATAGTTACTAGGATATAAGTGGAATGAAAACTAATCAGGTTTTTATAAATTCAAATAAGGTAACTTGTTTCTTTGAGAGAATCTTTGGTGACTGAGTAAGTAAAGAAGTACTTCATCAGACGAAACTTGGGCATCACGCAAGAAAGCACTGTGTAATCTTACCACATAGCTTTGGTTACTCCATAAATATTAAACAGTAACAACAAAACCACCATGGCCATGACCCACAACACCCCTGGATTCTCTTGGCTTTTCATGAACACTATCCAACCTGTCTAATGGTATACTGTTTGTAAGGAAAAATCTGTAAACTAATAGACTAAGTTTACAGTTAGTAGGAGGGGGAAGTATAGTTCTTGTCAAGCAAGTTTAAAAGATCAAGTATTTATTTCTAGATACAGATAATAAATTTAGTCACTTCTCCTGTGCTCATTTTATAGGGATAACTTAGGCTCAAGTCGTTGGTTTTAAAGCCAAGTTCAATTACAAGCAGATGGTATGTTCTTCAAGTTTACTTATTGTATGGGGGAAGTCAGTGAAGGTGGTCAAAGGGTACACACTTCCAGTTATAAGATAAATAAGTTCTGGGGAGGTAATGCACAGCATGATGACTACAGTTACAATACTACATTGTATATTTGAAAGCTACTAAAATAGTAGATCTTAAAAGCTCTCACCATACAATACATAATATTATAACTATGTGAGGTAATGGATGTGTTAACAAACCTTATTAGTGGTAGTTATTAGTGGTAATCATTTTGCAATATATGCATGTATTGAATCATTACACTGTGCACCTTAAACTTACACAATGTTACATGTCAATTACATCTCCATCAAGCTGGGGGGGGAAATGTACTTAAATGTATTTGTTTGCTAGGGCTGCTATGACAAAGTACCAGAGATTGGGTGCCATAAACAACAGAATTTATTTTCTCACAATTCTAGGAGTTAGATGTCCGAACTTGAGGTGTCAGCAAGGTTGGTTTCTTCTAAGGCCAGTCTCTTTAGCTCCTAGATGGCCATCTTCCCTCTGAGTCTTCCCATGTCTTCCCTCTGTGTGTATCTGTGTTCTAATCTCTTCTTATAAGGACGTCAAGTTTATTGGCTTAGATCCAACCCATATCACCTCATTTTAACTTGATTCCCTCTCTAAAGGCCCTATCTCCAAATACAGTCACATTGTGAGGTGTTAGGGATTAGAACGTCAGCACATGAATTTTAGGGGGACATAATTTGGGCCATGACACATATTTTAACTAGAAGGGACTTTAGTGTTCACTTTTTACAAATCCCTCATTTTATATAGAAGAAATTGGATCGAGATAGGTACGGTGACATGCCCAAGAAGAGATTCATCATAGAGATAGAATTAAAATACAGACAAAACTAGAACCACAGCGGTCTGTGAAACTTCTAGTCAACTGCTCTTACTCTGAAAATTTAGAGAGAAAGAAAACCTTGCTTTATATCCAGGGAACTGCGGTGTTAAAAGCATTCCAGTGGTCCTTGATCATCGTTAATCTATGGATTGAGCACAGTGCAGTTCACACGGGGCGGCACGCTTCTTCCTAGTCCCAGATGTCATTGCAGTGACTTCCGGTCTTCCTTTATCAGGGAAACTATGTGACTTCACTTACCCATCAAGAAGTGTATGTATTCTGGGTGCCCTCAAGACAATTGACCGGGAGTGGGGAGAAAATGTTAGAATTTCTATCTCACGTTCTTCATTCTAGAGTAAGAAACAAATTTGTTTAGATGCATTTAGTGTGTGGATTTACTGGTCAGGTGTCATGTGGAACCTAGGGAAGAATGGACATTTTCCAGAGAGCCACTTTGAAGTGTTGCCATGACTTACGGTTTATATCATGTGTCTGGTTAAATGAATTTATGGCTTATATCATTTAGTCTGAACTAAATCGCACTGCACAAAATGGACAAATGGCTTTAAAAGATTCTTTCAAAGAAACTGCAGGTTGAAGATAGCATAAATAATACAAGCACAAGTAAATAAAAAAAATAGCTGAGCTGAATACTTTTATTCCTAGTATAAGCTCAACATCTGACACAATACGAGGTAAAAGCAGTGATGACCTAATTATAGCTGACATATTGAATCACATGCCTATCATGCTCTTCTCTTTTTAAAGGAGTAAAAAAAAATGTATATGATTGATGGAACAAAAACCTTACTTTTAAAATTTTGCTTATTTTATCTTTATTTCATCCTTTATACACTTAATTGTGGTCATGTGTTCATCATGTACAAAACAATTACATAGGATTCTATGATGTACTAAACATATATTTTACAATGCTCATAACGAGTACATGTATAAACCACAACATATTGTAAATTCTTGCTCATACTATTTTTTTGCTGATGTACGATCTACAACATTCGGTGTCCATTGACCACAGCATTTGCAATGAAGAAATGCCTTCCCACAAGAAGCTACCCTGCATTTCTTCTAGAGCTTTCTGGTACACAGTAACAGATCTGTATTTGGGGGCACTACTGTTTGCTTTGCTTTGTTTTTAGTTGTTTATTGAAGTTTAACATACATAAAAAGTTGCATAAATCACAATGACTTTTCTCAAAATGAACCCATACATATCCCCAGTAGTTAGATGAAGAAATAGAACTCTAGGGGCACCCGGGTGGTTTAGTCGGTTAAGCATCCAACTCTTGATTTTGGCTTGGGTCATGATATCAGGGTCATGAGATCAAGCCCTGCTTAAGATTCTCTCTCTCCCTCTCCCTCTGCCCATCTCCCTCTTGAAAAAAAAAAAAAAGAAAGAAAGAAAACTCTAGGACCCCCGAGCTCTTCTCACGCTCTAGTCCAGCACTAGTCCAGCCAAGGGTAATAACTACCTTGTTTTTATGCCATAGCTTAGTTGTGCCTATTTTTGAACGCTATATAAATGGAATCATGCTGTCTTTTCAATATTGATGTGTAGGAGTTTATATACTTATAAACTCATATACTTATAATTCTGGATGCAAGCTCTTTGTATTGAAAATATGTATGTCTTTATATGTATTGAAAAATATCTTTTTCCACTCATGGCTTGGCTTACCATTTTACTCTCTTGATAGTGTCTTTTGGTGAACAGTTCTTCACTTAAATATAGTCCATATATCAAAAACCCTTCTTTTATACTTAGAGTATGTATGCCTTGTTTAAGAAATATTTTCTTATTATAAGGTCATGAAGATGTTCTCTTCTGATTTATTTTAAAATTGTATTTTTTGGTGTGTAAATTTAGACTTGAAATTTATCTGGAATTGATTATTTTTTATATGGTATGAGGTAGTGGCAGCAATTCATATTTTGAATTCATGGGTATCCCAAATAACCAGCATCATTTATTTTAAAATACTCTCCTTCTCCCACTGCACTGCAATGTCATCTTTTTCATAAAATTGACTATTTATGTTTGGGTCTGTTTCTGAATGTTGTATTCTGTTTCATTGGTCTACTGTCTATCCTTTCCTCAATATCACACTCTCTTAATCACTATAGTTTCAAAATAAGTCTTCAGTCTGGTAGAGTAGGTCCTCCATCTTTGTCCTTCCTCAAGATTATTTTGACTGTTTTAGGTCCTTTGCACTTACATATAAATTTTAGAATCAGCTTGTGAATTTCCATTAAAGGTGCTAGAATTTTGGCATCATTTTGCTCATTTTTATAGCTGAGTAATATTCCATTGTGTATATATACCACTCTTCTTTATCCGTTCAACTACCGTCGAACACTGGGTTGCTTCCATAATTTGGCTACTGTAAATAATGTTGCAATAAATATAGGGGTGCATAAATCTTTTCAAAATAGTGTTTTCATATTCTTTGGGTAAATATGCCCAGTAGTGGAATTACTAGATCATATGGTAGGTCTATTTTTAATTTTTAAGGAACCTCCGTACTGTTTTCCACAGTGGCTGTACCAGTTTGCATTCCCACCAACAGTGCAAGAGGGTTCCTTTTTCTCTGCATTCTTGCCAACACTTGCTGTTTCTTGTGGTTTTGATTTTAGCCATTCTAAGAGATGTGAGGTGATATGTCATTGTGGTTTTGATTTGCATTTCCCTGATGATGAGTGATGCTGAGCATCTTTTCATGTGTCTTTTAGCCATCTGGATGTCTTCATTGGAGAAATGTCTGTTCATGTCTTCTGTCCATGTTTTAATTGGATTATTTTGGGGGTGGGGAGTGTTGACTTATAAGTTCTTCATATACTTTGAATACTAATCCTTTATTGGATATGTCCTTTGTAATTATCTTCTCCCATTCAGTAGGTTGCTATTTGCAACAACATCAATGGATCTAGAAGGTATAATGCTAAGTGAAATAAGTCAGTCACAGAGAGATAAATACCATGATTTCACTCATATGTGCAATTTAGGAAACAAAACAAACAAAGAAAATAAGAGAAAAGCAAGAAAACAGACTCTTAGATATAGAGAACAACTGATGGTTACCAGAGGGGAAGCAGATGGAGGGGATGGGTGAAATAGGTGAAGGGGATTAAGAGCACATTTACCATGATGAGCACTGAGTTATGTATAGAATTACTGAATCACGATATTGTACACCTGAAACTCATATAACACTTTATGTTAATTATGCTGGGGGGAAAATGCTGGGATTTTCATTGTAATCACATTGAATGTATGGCTCAATTTAGGACAAACTGACATCTTTATAATATTGGATCTTCCAATCTACGGCCATGGTATATTGCTCCATTTATTTAGATTTTTAATTTCTCCCAAAAATAAATTGTGGTTTTTCAGTTTAAAATGTGTGTAATTTTATATCTTACATTAAAGTTACTCTCAGACATATGATACTTTCTGTCACTGTTGTAAAATTGTATCATTTTTTTAAATGTCAATTTCTAGTCATTTGTTGCTGGTATGTACAAATAGAGATCCATGATAGCAAATGATCTTTCATCCAGATATTGTACCAAATTCACTTATTAATTCTAATTAGTTTTTAATATCCTGAAATCTTGCTAATTTCACATACTAATTATAATGGTTTATCTCTAGATTCATTTAAATTTTTGACAAAATCATATCATCTATAAATAATGTAAATATTTTGTTTCTTCCTTTCCAATACACATGCCTATTTATTTATTTATTTACTTGGGTTTTTGTTTGGTTTTGCCATTAATATACCAACTAAGACCTTCAATTCAATGTTGAATAAAAATAGTTATGGTAGACTTTCATGTCTCATTCTCAGTCTCAGGGGAAATCTTCCCCTACTGTAACACAAGTATAATTTTTGCTTTAGTGGTTTTCACTTTTTGTAGATAATCCTTATGAATTTAAGAAAGTTCCTTTCTATTTCAACTTTGTTAAGAATTTTATGATAAATAATAAATTCTTTTGAATTTTACATACACATTTTGCATCTCTTTAGATAATGAATTATGTTTTTTTATTTTTGCGGAACACTCTTGGAATAAAGCTGTGATATGCTATCCTATTGTCATGTTGCTAGATTCAATTAGCTAATGTTTTGGTTAGCTTGTATATCTAAACAGATGAAAGACATAGGTATAATTTTCTTTCTTTTACTGATTTTATCAGTTTAGGCACCAAGATTATACTGCCTCATAAGAAGAGTAGGAAGTATTCATGCTTATTTCTTTCTTCCATATTTGTAAAACTCTACTTATGAGGCCACCTGTTTTTTGTAGTAAGGCTTTTATTAATAGAATCAATTTATTAAGCCAATACAGGAATATTCAAACATTTCATTTCTTCTGTCAATTTTGGTTAATTGTGTTTTTGAAGAATTGATCTTATTTCTAAATATTTAATGTATTGCTATGAAGTTGTTTATAATATTTTCTTATTTTCTTCTTAATGTCAACTGACTCTGTAGTAATGTCTCCTATTTCATTCTTGACATTAGTAATTTGTGTTTTCTCTATTTTTCTCCCTTGATTTTTCTTTCTAAGGGTTTATCAATTTTACTAACGTTTTCAAGGAACCAACTTTTGGTTTGGTTCATTTACTCTATTACACATTCATTTTCCATTTCATTGATTTCTGGTATCATTTTTATTGTTTCCTTCCTCCTACTCTGTCTGGATTTGGCTTGCTGTTTCTGTTTTCTACCTTTTTGAGAAAGAAGCTTAAATTATTGATTTTCAGTTTTAATTGTTTTTTAATATATGCATTAAAGTTTCTAAATTTTCCTCTGAGTACTGCTTTAGCTCAATGCCACAACTTCTGATAAACCATCTCATTACCTTTCAGATGAAAACGTTTGCTAATGTCTATTAAATGTTCCTCTTCATCTATTGGTTATGTAGACGTATATCAGTCAACTTACCAAACAGTTGGGCAGTTTCTAGTTGCCTATTCATTATTCATTTCTATCTTATTTACACTGTACACAGAGAACATGCTCTGAATAATTTCAAGATTTTGATATTTGTTGGAGCTTTCTTTGACCCAACACATCAATTATAGTAAAGATTTACTATGCACTTGAAAAGAATATAAATTTAGATGTTGCTAGACATAGTGTTCTGAATTATGTCATTTAGGTCAAGTTATACAGATATTCTATATTATTAATGATACTGACATATTTCTATATCTCTTTTTAGCTCTATTAATGTTTGCTTAATTTTTACTCTTTAAATTTTTTTTTATGTTAGTCACTATAAAGTACTTCATTAGTTTTTGATGTAGTGTTCCATGATTCATTGTTTGCGTATAACACCCAGGGCTCATTGCAATACTGCCCTCCTTAATCCCATCACTGGGCTAACCCATCCCCCCATGCCCCTCCCCTCTGAAACGCTCAGTTTGTTTCCTGGAGTCTATAGTCTCTCATGGTTCGTATCCCCCTCTGATTCCCCCTCTTCATTTTTCCCTTCCTTCTCCTAATGTCCTCCATGCTATTCCTTATGTTCCACATATAAGTGAAGTCATATGATAATTGTCTTTCTCTGCTTGACTTATTTCACTTAGCATAATCCCCTCCAGTTCCATCCATATCAATGCAAATGATGGGTATTCATCCTTTCTAATGGCTGAGTAAAATTCCACTGTATATATGGAACACATCTTCTTGATCCATTCATCTGTTGAAGGGCATAACTCAGCTCCCTCCACAGTTTGGCTATCGTGGACATTGCCGCTGTGAACGTTGGGGTGCATGTGCCCCTTCTTTTCACTACATCTGTATCTTTGGGATAAATACCCAGTAGTGCAATTGCTGGGTGACAGGGTAGCTCTATTTTTAACTTTTTGAGGAACCTCCATACTGTTTTCCAAAGTGGCTGTACCAACTTGCATTCCCATCACAGTGTAAGAGGGTTCCCCTTTCTCTACATCCTCTCCAACAATTGTTGTTTCCTGCCTTGTTAATTTTTGCCTTTCTAACTGGTGTAAGGTGGTATGTCGATGTGGTTTTGATTTGAATTTCCCTGATGGCTAATGATATTGAACATTTTTTCATGTGTCTGTTAGCCATCCGTATGTCTTCTTTGGAGAAGTGTCTTCTGCCCATTTTTTGACTTGATTTTTTGCTTTTTGGGTGTTGAGTTTGAGAAGTTCTTTATAGATCTTGGATACCAGCCCTTTATCTGTAGTGTCATTTGCAAATATCTTCTCCCATTCTGTGGGTTGCCTTTTTGTTTTGTTGCCTGTTTCCTTTGCTGTGCAGAAGCTTTTTATCTTTATGAAGTCCCAAAAGTTCATTTTCACTTTTGTTTCCCTGCCTTTGGAGACGTGTCTTGAAAGAAGTTGCTGTGGGCAATGCCCAAAAGGTTACTGCTAAGTTCTCCTCTAGGATTTTGATGGATTCCTGTCTCACATTGAGGTATTTCATCCATTTAGAGTTTATCTTTGTGCATAGTGTAATAAAATGGTGGAGTTTCATTCTTCTGTATATAGCTGTCCAATTTTCCCAGCACCATTTATTGAAGAGACTGTCTTTTTTTCCTGCTTTGTCAAAGATTAGTTGACCATAGAGGTGAGGGTCCATATCTGGGCTCTCTATTCTGTTCCATTGATCTATGTGTCTGCTTTTGTGCCAATATCATGATGTCTTGGTGATCACAGCTTTGTAATATAGCTTGAAATCAGGCAATGTGATGCCTCCAGCTTTGTTTTTCTTTTTCAACATTTCTTTGGTGATTTGAGGTCTTTTCTGCTTCCATACAAATTTTAGGATTGTTTGTTCCATCTCTTTGAAAAATGCCATTGGTATTTCAATTGGTATGGCATTGAAAGTGTAGATTGCTCTGGGCAGCATAGACATATTAACATTATATTATTGGAAACATGCAGATTTTAAATTGCAGTATCTTCCTTTTGGGCTAATTCATTTATGCTTATGAAATGTCTCTCTTTTTTATTTTATTTTTTTAATTTTTTTTATTATATTATGTTAGTCACCATACAGTATATCCCTGGTTGTTGATGTACAGTTCGATGATTCATTAGTTGCATATAACACCCAGTGCACCATGCAATACATGCCCTCCTTACTACCCAACACCAGCTTATCCCATTCCCCCACCCCCCTGCCCTCTGAAGCCCTCAGTTTGTTTCCCAGAGTCCATAGTCTCTCATGCTTCATTCCCCCTTCTGATTTACCCCCCCTTTCTTTATCCCTTTCTTCCCTTACCGATCTTCCTAGTTCTTATGTTCCACAGATGAGAGTAATCATAAGATAATTGTCTTTCTCTGCTTGACTTATTTCACTTAGCATTATCTCCTCCAGTGCCGTCCATGTTGCAGCAAATGTTGAGAATTCGTTCTTTCTGATAGCTGAGTAATATTCCATTGTATATATGGACCACAATTTCTTAATCCAGTCATCTGTTGAAGGGCATCTCGGTTCCTTCCAGGATGTGGCTATTGTGGACAATGCAGCTATGAACATTGGGGTGCATATGGCCCTTCTCTTTACTACGTCTGTATCTTTGGGGTAAACACCCAGTAGTGCAATGGCTGGGTCATAGGGTAGTTCAATTTTTAACTTTTTAAGGGACCTCCACACTGTTTTCCAGAGTGGCTGTACCAACTTGCATTCCCACCAACAATGTAGGAGGGATCCCCTTTCTCCACATCCTCTCCAACAATTGTTGTTTCTTGCCTTGTCTATTTTTGCCATTCTAACTGGCGTAAGGTGGTATCTCAGTGTGGTTTTGATTTGAATTTCCCTGATGGCTAATGATTTTGAATATTTTTTCATGTGTCTGTTAGCCATTTGTATGTCATCATTGGAAAAGTGTCTGTTCATATCTTATGAAATGTCTCTCTTAATCTCTGGTAATGATACTTACCTTAAAGACTATTTTGCCTGATATTAGTAGAGCTACACCAGCTTTCTTTTGATTAGTATTTCGTTGTGTTTCCTTTCTTTTACTTTAAGCCATTCACTGTCCTTACATTTAAGGTGTAGCCCTTGTAATCAACATATATTTAGATTTTTGCTTTTCAGTTTCACCTTCTTAGTCTTTTACTGATGATAGTATTTAATCCATTTACTTTTAATGTAATTAATGACAAAATTTGGTTTTCATTTAAATCTTACTATTTATTTTCATTTGATCCACCTGATGTATGTTTTTTCTCTTTTCTTTCCTTCATCTGAAATCTAATTATATGTGTGTTAGATATTGTCACTGTACCCCAAATATCTACTCCATTCTTATTCCTACTTCCGTTCTTCTTCTATATATGTTTTATTTTGAGATATATTCTATTAACCTTCCTTCTCTTTCTTTAATCCTGCCTTGTTCTGTGACTAATCTATATTAAATGTACCCATTAGTACTCAATTTCATATATTTTTTATTTCTGAAATGTCTATTTGCTTTTTCTAGATTACACTTTTCTGGTGAAATTTTTCCATTTTTTATCTTTATTTCTTTTGTTTATTTTTTAGCATAATAGAATTATTTGAAAGCCCATGTCATTTAACTACAATATCTAAATCACCTGTAAGTATGTTCTACAGTCAAATTTTTCTCTTGGAGTTTGGGTATATGATCATATTTCTTGTCATACCTAATGATTTTTTGTTTGAATGACAGACATGATGGCTCCAGATGATTTTATCTTTCACCAGAGAATGTTAATCATTTCTTCTGCTAGTTATTATGGACTCAGGAGGAGAATGATCCCCTTTATCCAATCAGGGACTAAGCTGAGTCGAGGCTGTGTTGCACTTTCAGTAAGACAGTATAGTTCTGATTTAACCTGGTTCCTGGAGCAGGGCACTTTTAAAAACAAGAGCTTTTAACGGAGACCCTTATGAGTCTTTTTCCTCCCCAGAACCAAGAGACTCTGGGAAATCCCCCCTCTGTTTTTAAACGTAGATTTGTTAACTTCTCAGATACCGTTAGAATTTGGCAAATATTTTGAGAGAAAAGTAATCTTGTGTCTGAGGCTCCCTAAACAAAACTTCAGCCTAGGCCCCAAATTGACAAAGTCTTTCAGAAAAAAGAGAGAATGAAGATTGTTATCTCTAGAGGTTCTCTCTTCTCCAGAGCTTTAGTCCTTCCATTTCTCTTTGCTTCTCCATTTCTATGATATCCCTAAACATATGCTCTGTGTGTGTGTGTGTGTGTGTGTGCGCGCACGTGTGTGTGTGTGTGTGTGTGTGTGTGTGTTTTATTCAACTTTTCTCGTTGTTCTCAGCAGGATTGTAAGTTTGACAAAACAATTCCCTTCTACCCAGTAATGGAAGTGCTCAATCTCTGAGAAGTAAAAGAAGCAGCAGTCTTGATTACTTGTTACCTGGAAAAGACTTTTAATCTCTAAATTCCATCTAAGGGGTTTTCCTTCTTTGGTTGTTTTATGGAGGAAAGATTACTTCAGGGCCAATATTCATTTTTTAAATCCTTCTTGTTTAAAAGCTAAGGGTAACATGGAATAGCAAAGTTTAATTCTCCCTTTGTAGTTTGAAATCTAGCCAGGCATAGGGTAATTATAAAAAGTTAAATGAGCACAAAGCAGGCTGGCAAGAAAACTGCAGAACATGGTGACTTGTGTAATGTTCTTTTCTCACTGTCAAGTAGAAACCCTCTGTTGCATTAACTAAATGTCGAATGGAGTAGCTGAGACAGTGTGGACTTCTTAAATATACTATACACATCACTTGCCAACTTTCTCTAAAACGGAAGTAAGTTATTCATAAAAACTACTTTTTCATTATATATTAATTCTGATCTGAATTTCATTAGGATATGAAAATTGCATAAAGTAAAATACTTATTCATATGAATATATATCTCTCTGAGGATGTTGTTTTGAAATTATTATTTATCATATTTTTAATAGGAGAATAATCTTTTCCTTCAAGTGTTTAAAGATGCCCAATGAATGTTAGAATAATGTATTAAATTTTCCCTATTAACATAAACAAATTCTGCCATTCCACTTTATTTTTACTTATAATCAATAATAAAAAAATTCATAGTTTTAATAACATGTCTAAATATTGTTAAATGCACACTATGACAGGTCAAGTGGTTACTGCTCATATGCACCATCTCACTGACTTATCACATCAGCTGTACAAAGTAAACATTCTTGACCTAGTCTTACAGATGAGGAAACTGAGCTTAGGTTCATACACAGGTCTGTCTATTTGATCCCAAAGCTAATACTCTTAACCACAGCTGTGTGTTTTCTCTGAAGATAAATGAAAGCTGATATATTGATTTCCAATTTGATAGATACCTATTTCTTATTCAAATTTCATCAGAAGAACAGGCAGTTAAAAAGAGAAAAGTGCAAGTCAAATTTATCAATCTCATTATTTATCAAAAGCTCCAATAAATGTTACACAGAGCAAAGAATGCAACCAAAATAAATTTCTGAATCACAAATTTCTATCCCATCTTTGTCCAACAAGAACTTAAAAAGATGACCTTATGATTTCTTCCCATCCCTGCTTTCTCACAAGATAGGCCTTCTGTCCCTACTTTCTTGCTTCCTCTTCAGTGCCAGCAGCCTAATCTGATCCCTTATTGTCCAGCAATCTAATTCTAATAAAAGGAACAGTGTTAATCCAATCTGCTGTCGAGACTAGGTCTATTGAGTTGTGTTTAGTGATTGATTATTGTTTGGATAAAATCATAACCCTGTAAAACGACCTTTACCCATCCTCACTTCCTCTTTTCCTTCACCTTGGCTTTTAATTATTATTACCATCATTACTGCTGCTGCTGCTGTAATTGTTATTATTATTGTTCACATGTCTTAATTAATGCTTTCATTTTACACCACTTAGCCAGACATGTCTACCTTACTGATATTTCTCCACCATATGCCTCTTTCTTGTTATAGTCTTAATAGAGATATCAAAGACTCCTATCTCATCATAAATTAATTCTATTTCCTCTGGGATACTTAAAAGTTTTAGGTCTCTATAAAAGCATCTGGAATAAATTTACTTAATTTTTTTCTATTCTGCAGTTTTTTATATCATTTGTTAATCCAACTAATAAGAATAAAGGTATGTCTTAAATAATCCCCATGCCCGTGTTATTTGCATGATATTCAATTCCAATTTTTCTGGTCTTATTAGCATTTCATTATTCAAAGAAATACTTTTTCCCCCTCAGATTGAATCAACTAACAGTTAAAAGTATTTTTAATGGTTTTAGAAACTTCCTTAGATAAATTATATAAATTATGGTCTAGTTTTTGGAAGTAACCCTCCTGAACATAAGCCCCCTGGGCACTGGCAGATAATACTCTAGGAAAGAGGGATCGGTGTAGCCAGGCAACAATTTCAAAATCATCACATGGTCAAGCAGTAAGGTGAATATGAAAAATGCAGGCAGAGGTTCTATAGAACCTCTCTGGAGGGGATGTCTTAATATGTTAGCATTACAAAAATGTCTCTGGATCCCCAAACTTAAATGCATAATTTGTGAATAATATTATGGGTTTGCAGCTGGCAGTGAAGTATGATATATTGTTAATGCTTTTTGCAAATGTTAGAGTGGATATCTATCAAGACTCTATTGTCTCTGATGGCTTTGATATAGCACAATCCAAAAAGTACTTCAATCTCCTGCTAAACTAGAGATTTTACTGTTCTGCAGATCATTAGAATTTTTATTACATCTAAATAATAAAAGCTATTATTAGGGTCAATTCATAGCTATGGAGTTTGCAATTTTAGGATTTCCTCTATGGATTTGGTTTGTATTCTAGAATCTAAGCTTTCATTATGGGGGGAAAAAAAAGAGTTGAGTTAACTTTTTGTAGCTTTCTTGGATAAGAAGACAGCCCTGACAACATTTAAATACTGTGCCAGAAAACCAAGCATATCAGTTTCCAATTAACATTCTCGATCCAAACGCATCTCAATTTTTCTCAGGTGGAAGGAGATTGGGCTATACTGAAGGGTTGTACTTATAAAGTGATTATGAAATTTTCTCCTGTCATTCAGTTTTGTGAGATTTCTCTGGGCAATTTCTGATGTTGCTACTGTAGCAACAGCATATTTAGTGCTTGTCATAGACAGGAGCATTCTGAATTGTGAGGGAGGGGCCATGATTTATAATGTGGTACAAATGGCTCTCAGCGCTAGAATACAAATTCAAATATGATAGTTGATACCAATCTGCAATGTATTTTGGAGTAATCCCAATTGCTTATGAAAATCCCTTGATGGTTTGGGGATACATTTTGTCTACCAAACAGTCACTCTGACTGCATTGAGAATTCAGACACAATTTTTAAAATGCAAAAGGGATTTCAGGGTAAATTAGATTTTTTTTAAACCCCAAGTGTTTGAAATAGAGGCATCTTTGCTTTAAGCACCAAGACCCTGTAAGACTCTGCAGATAGGGTGGCTCTGAGAAAAATTCCATTCCTGATAATTATGACTGGGCATGTCACCTGAGCACAACTTTAAATGATCTGTGTATGATTGGCATTTTCCTACACGAAGAGAGAATAGTGTTCATCTCATCATTTCTTTTCCCAATGTCTTTATTGAGCAAGAACACCTAGTATGTGCTAACACACACACACACACACACACACACACACACACACACACACATGAATTCACTGGCAGCCATTTCTACAAAAGCCTAAAGAGTGACAGAGTGAAAACAAGTGTCCAATGTGGCTATTGAACCAACAGAGTTATAACATATTTTGATTACCTATTTAGACTCCAACACATCTATAATACATTACTTGTTTAGAATTTGAGAATAAATTCATCATCAACAAATCTCAAGTTCAAGTGCCTGTATCTAACTTGAGGGGAGAAAAGCAGACAGGCACAACTAGCTAGACTACTCATTATACTGTCACCAGCAGTGAGAAGGAATATTCCCAATGGCCTTGCCTTCAACCACTGTTACTTGAATGGGACGGCAAACAAGACAACACTGAGGGCTGAGAAACAGGCCAACTTTTTGTAACAACGAACATGGTCTTTGCTCTTGCAAAGCCCCAAAAGAATTCCCCAACAGTAATCCCAGATCAAGGATTGCTATTCATCATGTTATAGATGTTATAGATGGGGAGGAGGTCAATAGACATTTCTCGTTAGTAAGTTACAGCCTTGTGTTAATTTACTAGAGATGCCACAACAAAATACCACAGACTGGGTGGCTTACACCACAGAAATTGATTTCTCACAGTTCTGGAGGATAGAAGTTCAAGATCAAGATATCAGCAGGTTTGGGTTTCTTCTGAGGCCTTTCTCCTTGGCTTGTAGATGACCTTCTTTTCCTTGTGTCTTCACGTTGCACGTGAGTGTCTGTATCCTAATCTCTTTTTCAAACTGAATTATGACTATCCAATGACCTCACTTTAACTTCATTAACACACTTTTAAAGGCGCTATCTCCACACATAATCACACTCTGAGGTACTGAGTTTTAGGACTTCAATATATGAATTTGGAAGGGACAGAATTCAGTCCATACAAGCCTAGATATTGATATTATGTTTCATCGCTACTAAGTTTCCTGATTTTTCATGCTTTTGCAATATTAGTCAAATGCATGTTGATACATTTGGGTACTCCCCTGCTTGATATAGTAAGAATACGGTGTTAGGGTAGCTAATAGGGGAATTTTACACTTGTTAGTTTCACAATCAGTCTGCTAGTGTCATTTGTGCACTTATCAGCTACCTTGAATTATAAGCTGTGGTGGACTGTATTATAGTTCAAGCTTGGCCATGTGACTTGCTTTGACCAATAAAATGTAAGTGGAAGTGCGATGGACCATTTCCAAGAAGAAGCAAAAGAGCCACTGCATGTCTGCACCATACTTTCCTTTCTTTTGGCTATGAGCTATAAATTTCCCCTGGCAGGGTGCACACCATAAGCAAAATAAGCCTTTGTTGTTGTAATTCACCAAAATTTTAGAGTTGTTTGTTGCCATAGTATGATTTAGCCTAAGCTGGATGATACATCTTGCATTGTTATCCATGTCCCTGAGGCTCCTGTCCATATGTGTGGTACCGCTTGGCAGTTGTTAGAAACCTCACTAGCATTTCCCACTTAGGTCCTTCTGCCCATCCTGGAAAGTGTTGTAAGTTTTCTCTACCCAAATAAAACTTTAACTCCTTTTTTTCTCCAACCAGCAACCAGAACATCAGTTTAACCAAACTGATACAGAGGAAGGTAGATGTATGGAAACCTCTGCTGCTCAGTTTGACATATAATTTTGCCATAGGAACCTCTGACTTAAGGAGAGCTATAGTAACCCAAATAAAAGTCTTTCTAATAATGAGCTTTCAGAAAAGTTGTTTGGAGAACAGGCAGGACATTTCTGCATCTCTAACATTGCTATATGTATGTACTGGCCAGATACACCTTCCTGCCACTGTTAGAAAAAAATTCAAAGCATAAATCCTTATACTTGAGCAACACCTGGGCTGTATATGCCTATAATTACTTACCATGGGCAGGCACAGTGAAAGGCTCTTCACATTCATTATTTCACGTAATCTCTTCAACAGCTCTGTACGATAGGCATCATTTATTACCCCATACTTTAGATAGGTAAATTACTCTCTAGTCATACGATGGGGAGACTAAGGGGAAGAACTGGAGGCAGGTATTTCCTGTTCGAATGGCTTAGTGAGTTCAAAATTCAAAGTCGATCTACCCTTCTGCTTCAAACACTTATAAATAATAGATGAGAAAGAAAAACAGTCAGACAGAAAGACATATCAAGGCTCCAAAGAAAGTCAAAACCCCTGTCGATCAAATAAGAGACAGGACCCCAAAACAAGGATGGAAGAGAATGAAGATACTCCAACCACGGCCTATCAGATGCTGGTGGTAGTCATAATGCTCCACTACAAGACAGTGGAGACTAAAAAGATTCCATGCCGTATGGTATCTAGAGCTAAATTCACTACTCAAAGCCAGAAGTTGGAAGGTGGCTCTCCACTACTCCTGAAAGGAAGTTTTTAAAAATGCTGCTGAGTGAGGCCTGAGGCTTCAACTTTTACAAAGCCAGGAATCCAGGCAAGTGAGAGGAACCAAGCTTCCTAGTAGCTCCTGTGACTGCATCAGCTATATCCCCAGTACTGCCAGAAATATGGTACAATTATGGAATCTGTTCTTACCTAAGATGAGGGGGCCTGAATAAAGGCAACAGCAAAACTTTTAGGCAGAAAGAGGGAAGCACAAAGGAAAAGAACAAGGGAAAAACAATCTCCCCACTTACGATGAGCTTATAAACCCAATTCCAAAACACACAAAAGTAATGTTAACAAAGATAACTATAAATAAGCAAACTAATTAATTAACTACTTGAACTCACTCCAAATGAAATCAATGTCACAAAATAGTCTAACAAAGACCTTAACATATGTGTTATTAGTATGGCCATAAAAGCAACAATATCCAGAAAAATACAATAAATTATGAAATAATCTCTTTTATCACAGAGATAAAAGAAGGTGTCTTAGAAAGGAAAAAAAAATCAGAGAAATTAGGACAAGTAATAAGATAAGTCCTAGACTGGACTAAAAAGAATTAGTAAAAATTTTTTAAAGATTTTATTTATTTATTTGAGAAAATGAGAGCGCTAGACAGAGAGAGCAAGCACTAGTGGGGGCAGAGGGAGAGGGAGAAGCAAGCTCCCCACCGAGCAAGGAGCCTGATGTGGAGCTCAATCCCAGGACCCTGTGATCACGACCTGGGCCAAAAGCAGATGCTTAACTGACTGAGCCACCCAGGTGCCCTAAGAATTAGTTAATTTGAGCAGCTCCAATATGTAACCAACAGGAGGTTCAGAAGAGAATTGGGGCACCTGGGTGGCACAGCGGTTAAGCGTCTGCCTTCGGCTCAGGGCGTGATCCCAGCGTTATGGAATCGAGCCCCACATCAGGCTCCTCTGCTATGAGCCTGCTTCCTCCTCTCCCACTCCCTCTGCTTGTGTTCCCTCTCTCGCTGGCTGTCTCTCTCTCTGTGAAATAAATAAATAAAATCTTTAAAAAAAAAAAAGAAGAGAATTAAAGAAATAATGGCTGAGAATTCTCAGAGTTAAAGAAAGACAGGAGTCCTTAGGTTCAATATGACTCCAAGTTCTGAGCAAGATAAAGAATAAATGTGGGCCCAGATTTAAAAAAAAAAAAAAAAAACAACTAAACTTAAAGCTGCCAAAAATGACAAATGGCCACAAAACCATGGCAATTAAGCTGGCAACAAAACTTTCATTAGCAACAATACAAGCCAAAAGACAATGGAATGATATTTTCAAAGTGCTCAGGGAAGGAAACAGTAAGCTCAAATTTTATACACAGCTAAACATTTAATTAAGAGTAAGGGCAAAATAAAGGCTTTTTTTACACTTATAAAAATAAGAGTTTACCACCCACAGATGCTCATTAAAAGAATTATTAAAGAATATGTTTCAGCAGGAAGGAAAGTGAAGCCAGAGTGACAGCAGAGGTGAATGGCTTGCAGAACTCACCAAGATCCAATGTCCACCCCCTTCCCCCATGGAAGAATTATATTTTCCTGTCCCTCTTGAAGTCAGGCTTGGCCATGTGATTTGCTTTGGCTGAGGAAATGCGAACAAAGTGATATATAATTCTCTTATGTGAAAGCTTTAAGAGCCAGCACATGTCTTCCTGTTCTTTTTGCCCTCTGCCTCAACCACCAGCGCCCTTCCAGATGGGAATGTTCCTTAAGAAGGTCTTCAGAATGCAGAAGCTGAGGGGCGCCTGGGTGGCACAGTGGTTAAGCGTCTGCCTTCGGCTCAGGGCGTGATCCCGGCGTTATGGGATCGAGCCCCACATCAGGCTCCTCCGCTATGAGCCTGCTTCTTCCTCTCCCACTCCCCTCCCCCTGCTTGTGTTCCCTCTCTTGCTGGCTGTCTCTATCTCTGTCAAAAAAATAAATAAAATCTTTAAAAAAAAAAAAAACAGAATGCAGAAGCTGAGCCTCTAGCCAACCTGGAATGTGTGCAAGAAATAGAACTTTGTTTTGGAAACCATTGCTTTTTAAAAGTTATTTGTAACTACAGTATCATGGCTGATACAAAGGACAATTACAGTAGTCCCCCCTTATCCACAGTTTCCATGGAGTCAGTTACCCATGGTCAACCACATTCCAGAAGCAGATGATACTCCTGCTGACATATCCTCAGAAGGTCAATGGCTGCCTAACTGTACGTCACAGCACCTATATCATTCCCCTCACTTCATCTCATCACATGGGCATTTTTATCATCTCACATCATCACAAGAAGAAGGATGAACACAATACAATAAGATATTGTGAGAGAGAGAGACCACATTCACATAACTTTTATTTTAGTATATTGTTATAACTGTTCTCTTTTATTCATTATTGTTGTTAACATCTCTTATTGTGCCTAATTATAAATGAACTTTATCATAGGTGTGTATACATAGGAAAAAAACATAGTATATGTAGAGTTCAGTATAAAAATTGATCAAATATGCTGGAAAATTTAATCAAAAATCAATTATAAAAATACTAATTTTCAATGAACAGCTAAATCTCTAGGCAACAATAACATGGAATATGTTCAAAGGAAAATTAAAGCATATTCTGGAAGACAATAAAAATACTGAATAATTTTAAGCTTCATTTTAAAAATGTATAGATAAGTGCATATGTTTATAATTTAAGGATACTGACCAGAATAAAAAAGCAATCGAAAGCTTTCAAATGGCAGAGTAAAGAAAGACTAACATTGAAAACTTATCCAGTTCATGTGAAAGGAAAATAAGAAGTAAAATAATAATAATAAATAGAAACCATTAATGAATAACTGAACATAATAAAAAAATAATTATTGAATCAAAAAAAATTAAAAAATAAATATCACAATAAAATGAAAGAAGTAATATCACTCATGAGAAGACCAATAAGACTGGATCAAACTGGATCTATTTAAATTGAATTTTTAATATCTAGCCATTTGCTGCTTTATAAAAAACATACCTAAAACAAAACCACACAAAGAGCTGAAAGAAGGTTATACTAGACAAATACTAACTGTTAAGGGCTGAGCAGTGTCTCCCTTGCCCAAATTCTATGTTGAAGTCCTACCCACAGGACTTCAGAATATGGTCATATTTGGAGATAGAGTATACAAAGAGGTTATGTTAAAATCGGGTCATTAGGGTGGGTTCTAATCCAGTAGGACTGGTGTCCTTTTAAGAAGAGGAAATTTCAACACAGACACATACAGACGGCAGATGAAGACCATGGGAAGACACAAGGAGAAGGCAGCCATCTACAAACCAATAAGAGAAGCCTCAGAAGAAAGCAGCCCTGAGGCACCTGGGTGGTACACTTGGTTAAGTCCCCAAGTCTTCATTTTGGCTCAGGCCATGATCTCAGGTTCATGAGATCAAGCCCTGCATCCGGCTCTGTGCTCAATGCAGAATCTGCTTGAGTTTCTCTCTCCCTCTCTCTCTGCCCCTCTCCCCAGCATACACCTGCTCTCTCTCTCTAAATAAATAAATAAGTAAATCTTAAAATATATATGTAATTTACAAAACTGACTGGAGAAACAGTCAGCTATTAAACTACACATCAAAAAAAGTAGCAAATTTCCTCCACCCGCAGATTCTCCCCCCTCAAAACAAGTTTTACAGGTAAGGTTCAAGGAACCTTCAAGAAATTTACAATCTCCACTTCAAAAATTATTTCAGAAAATAAAATGTGGGAAGGCAAGCCAATTAAGTTCATGAGATTACTAGAACTTATACCTAGAGAACAAAGGTAGTAGGAAGAAAACTAGAAAAACAAAACAAAAATACAAGAAAAGATTGATATATTTGGCTCATTAAGTTTTTCTATACCAAAAGATACCACAAACAAAATGAAAAATCTAGCCCCAGACTGAAGTTATTTGTATATATATACATACAAGGTGAGTGTATATATGTGTGTGTGTGTATAAATGCACACACACACACATATAACAAAGGAATATATGAAAACATAAAATAAAGAAAAACTTAGGAAAAACAGGCAAGAAAAGAGGAAACTAGAATTTACAATAAACTTATTAAAGCATGCTCACTCTCATTTGTAATTAAAGAAATGCAAAGTAGGGTGCCTGGGTGGCTCAGTCATTTAAGCGTCTGCCTTCAGCTCAGGTCATGATCTCAGGGTCCTGGGATCGAGTCCCACATCGGGCTCTCTGCTCAGTGGGGAGGCTGCTTCTCCCTCCACCCTTCCCCCCTGCTCACGATCTTTCTCTCACTGTCTCTCTTAAATAAATAAAAATCTTTTAAAAAAAAAAGAAAGAAAGAAATACAAAGTAAAACAATTATGAGATACTATTTCATCCCCAACATATTGGCAAATCTAAAAGCCTAAGAGTACCTCGTGTCGAAGAGAATGTGGAGAAAGACCTAGCATTCCACCATACGAACTGGTTCCACAGCTTTGGAGATCAATATGGCAATAAAGGGCACCTGGGTGGCTCAGGCACTTAAGCATTCTACTCTTGATTTCAGCTCAGGTCATGATCTCCGGGTAGTGGGACTGAGCCCCACATCAGGCTCCTCGCTCAATGAGGAGTCTGCTGGGGATTCTTTCTCTCTGCCTCTCCCCCATGGTGATCTCTCTCTCCCTCTCTCTCTCTCAAATAAATAAATAAAATCTTTTTGAAAATATGGCAATAATTAGTAAAGAGCATGTCTGACAACATAACAATTCCAAGTTTTGGTATGAAATCCAGATAAATTCTCCAGTATATGTGCCCAAGAAGACATGCGCAGAAATGATCACAGCAGCTTTTGTTGTTGTAGCAGGAAAAAAATAATTGGAAACAATTTAACGTTTATTAAGAGTGAATTGGATAAATAAATTGTAGTATATTCATACAGAGGACTTTATAGAGCAATCAAAATAAATGAATTAGAGCTACATTTATCAACATAGATAAATCTCAAAAATATTAGATTGAGGGAAAAAAAAGGAAAAGACTAGTTGTAGACTATCAATGTATTATCAGTACAAAGATTAAAAACATGCAAAACAACACTCTTTAATACCTGTATGTGGTATATATATAGGGAGTCTAATACTAATATAAAAACACTCATAGGAATGAAAAGGACAGATTTGGGACAGGGTTAACATCTGAGAAATGAGAGACTGCTATAGTATTAAGGAGATGTATACAATGGCTTTAACTGTGTGTGGGGTGGGGGGAAAGTATTTTTATTTCTTAATAAAAGATCCAAAACAAATAAGGCAAAAGGTTAGTTAACATTTGTTAAAGTTTCATAGGAAAGGGCTGTGTATTACGTTACTTATTCTCTACGATTTTTTTCCTCTATGTTTGGACTATATCATAATAAAAAATAAAAATAATACTGGAGGCCAGAAAATGGCAAGAAAGGCTAAAAGACCAGAGGATGGAGAGAGGCAAAGTAGTTCACGATTATCAGGAATTGGAGAAAAGGAAATAATATGAGAAGGTAAAGACAAAAGGAAGAGCCGAGCGGATAAGCAAGGTGAGCAGGAGATGGACAAAAGCAAGCAGCTGCTGGCTACCGTGTAAGGGAATAAAGGCGTGCCCCCCCCCCCCCGTTCCATCCTCGCTTCCCCTGCTGCCCACACTCACTCGACCAATTCCCAGGTGGTGACAGGGGCTGATCCCAGCCGTGGCACCTGTGCTCTCCTTGCTCCCAACAGCTGGATTTCTAATTACCGATAGGGGCTGGAGGAGTCAGCTTTATTCATGTATCCCCACATAGGAGCAGTCTCTGCTATGACTCCTGAAATGTAAATGCTGAGGAAGAGATGTTAGCACTCCTAAGATTGCTTTTTCCTGCCATGGGGAATCACTCCCCAGGTAATACCAACTTTAAGAAACTACTAACCATTTATTTCTAAGAAGTAAAGCAATTTTTACTTTTAGGAGTAGTGTTACTGTGAAAGGCAGAAATTACTGTGTTAGGAGAAATTATACTGTATATTGTATTCACACAGAATAAAGGAGAACTTACCATCTTTAGCCCCAAATGTTTCCCACCTCTGATTTTCCCTCTCCCCACTGAGGTGGGTGAAGTGTGGCGCCATCTTGGCTTCTCCTTCGTTACCTCCCATATCCAGTCCATTTTGCTCCTTCTCAATGTAGCTCCCCACCGTATGTCCCCACCTCTTGTCTAATCGGTCTCCGCAGCTGGGTCTGCCCCTCCTTAAAGTCATCCTCTGGACCACTATCTGATAAAGGCTGTTCTGACCCAGCTCTGATTTTATTACACCTTTCCTCGGAAACACAAATTGTACCCCAGTGTGTAAAGACAGAGCTCAAACTCTCCACTCCAGTATTCAAAGCAAGCCTGCCGAGATCCGTTCCCTTATCTCCTGCAGCTGCTCCACTTGGCTCATCCCACCATCCGCTCCCACGCTGTGCCCTGCCAAATGGTCATTCTTAAACATTCCCTGCCATTTCCCACCTCTGAATACTTACTTAGAAAGTTCCCTTTCTTTTCTCTTTCCCCATCCCCACCTAGGGAAATCCAATACAGCCTTCAGGGTCCAGAGCTAATGCTGCCTACTCTGTGGAGTGCTCCTTAAGGCAAACTCTTCCCTCCTCAGGACTGGCAAGTGCTAATTATAAGTCACAGAGGGGCAGAGTGGCATTTCCATTTCACTGCTAGATTCCCACTTATGCTTAGCACACTATCTTACATATAATAGGTGTTCAACAATATTTAAATGGAAAGCATGTAAACATGCATTTATATATGTATTATGCATAATCACATGTATTTTTATAATCACAAACTTGATATAGATCTGATTTTAACCCTGCTCTTCTGTCACCTTATAGGCCTTCCATATGTAACGTGAATTAATGGCTGACTGAGTAAATGAATGGATGGATTTTCCTATACTTCCTTTACAATGGAATGAGATATCATAGGTCATTATATACCATTGTCAGTTGCCCTATGCTCTTGCCAATATCGCTGCTCAAAATCCTTAGGAGTACATTTCTCAGTTCTGAGAGCAATAGAGCAACATTAACTCTATTTAATATGGTTCTAAAGGGAAAATGTAAATGCAAGAATCTGTCTACATGTATAGAAACGCATTGCACTCTCCATTGCAAGAGACAATGGTAATCACATAATTTGATGTTCCTACACTTCTTTTCATTTTTTTCTGACCCCTCTTGCCTGAGTTGATTCCTTGGCCTTATAATGAGAATGACTCCTGGTGAATACTAGCCATTTGATTCTTTTTTAAAAATAACACTCAACCGCCCTCCTTGGGACTAATAGCATCTTTCCCTACAAATGACTGCTGCAGGTTATTAGGTCATACTTTCTTGGAATATTCTATCCTTCATTTATAACTTTTAAATTAACCCAATTATTTCTAATGCTAAGTTGAGTATCTTGAACAGAAAAAAATAAAAAAACAACAAAGTGTTGTTATGTGACTTAATTCATGGTTGAAAGGAGATGGGAAAGCTTGTGTGAATGGAAATTGATCATTAAATCAACACATCCTCCGTGCCCTTTACAATACCTCCTCCCAAAGGAAGCATCACTGTGCAGGGACTGCCAGGGCCTCCAGCACCCTCTTGCTTCTGCACACCTAACTGAGAAAATGACCACGCAAAAATGGAACTCAATTTTTTAAAACGTCAATCAACTGATATTACTTCCGATGTAATATTTTCACCCACACTGCATTAAAAATATATATGCACTAAACCTTCCGTCAGCTAGAAAAGAGGCTAACGAAGTTTCACTCTATTTCAATAAGATTGAGTCAATTTAGGCGCCTTTGTTGTGTCTAGAGGCAAGATTTTTCTCTTGGGTTATCACAATACCATGGGTGTCAATCAAAGAGCCACAGTCAGAAGAGCAAGAGAATATCAGATGAGATCCATCACCAGGCTGAATTTTGGGCTGTATTTGTGAATGATTTCCTCAGCTGGGTCATCAATCACAAAGTCATCTGCATGGAGAGGGTACTTCGTTATTGTTCTATGGGGCTCCAATTAAGTAGGACATGACAAACAGCTATCAAGTTGACAACTCATCCAAGTATTCAGCAATTACCACAACCCGTGGCCATGAGAGAAACGTGGGGCTCTCCGCTTCCTTCTCAGGTGAAGGTTGACGGGAATGAAACATTTACTTCAAATAGCCTTCCGAGTGTCTTGCTCCTCACCAAGAAGTGTCCTTGCAAAAGACCTCCGATTCAACATCTCATGTGGAATCATCATGAGTTAACGTCAATTTTAAATTCCTCTATGCCTGCAGATAGTCTCACACTAATGCAGTGCCTTCCCACGCAAAAAGTATAAGGATATGTTTTTATTCATTCCCAGAGCGCCTATGAAGCCACCAGCTTTGCATCAGATTTCGGGCCCAAGCTCAGAAAGGTAATCAAGTTGAAGTACCGTACTGAGTAGAAGTACAAATCCTTGACTCGGTTTCCATATTTATGCGGAAGTGTCGCGTCTCCACCACGCCGAGGGAGTTGCACCACTCCATAGGAATGAGAGGTGTTTTCGGATCTTCAGGGGGAACAGCATCGTGGCATTTAAGCTGCCTTTGATTGACTAAGGTGATTTGATTTCCACTAATAACTCACAAGAGCTGTTAGGAAAATTGGATGGTATTTCTAATTCTAATTTGTTTTACTCCGTAACTCTAGGAAACATCATTGTGGTAAATAGATTGAAATGTCAGGGTTATCACTTGCCACACAAAGTTTATTTTATTTTTTCCCCACTGAACAAATGCCAGCATCGCAGCCTGCTGAGCCCCAGCTTCTGCGAACTAGTGATGCAGGCAGCCTTTGGCAGTTCCGAGTGGCCATTTGGCCCGCCTGAGCTTACGCTGCATAGATTCCCCGGGACGGCCTCCAACTTCAGGGTAGTCGGAGACTTTTCCGCGCTGCTGGGGCCCCCATGTCACCCCGCGGCAGCGGGCTGCTTCCTAAGAAGCTGGCTCCTCTCGCCGTTCCAAGAGGAAAACTTGAATACTGTCTTGGCAGGGCTGCAGCACCATTCACTCTCTCCCCATGGCTGAAGAAACTTTTCGAAAGTACTAGGAGCACGGTTTGGAATCTTCGTCCAGAACGACTTTGAGCAAAGCTGCTGTGAAAGTTGGGGCTGGCGTGTTTGGCTAGCTCTGCGGAAGAGCCAGATGCCGTTTTTGCGCGTGCCGGTGCGTGCAGATGGGGAACGCGGCTCCAAGGACAATGTCCAAGGCATGACAGCGCAGACGCACCCCTAGCTTCTTCATCCACAGAACTTGAACTTCCGTCCCGTGAGTGTAAATCCCTCTTGCCCAGAACGCAGGGATCGGTTTCAGGAATCCGAAACTGTCATTCACAGCTTTTTTCCCGTTCCCTAGCAAATCTGACCAGGTGACGCAAGTACACTCTGCCTTTTCAAAGTGTGATCGTTGACCTTGTTACGGATTCGTGTAACATACCTCCAAGATGCCCATTTTCCAAAAGAAGAAAGTAGATGCAATGAAAGAAGGTTGGTGAACCGACCAAGATAGACGAGCACATCAGAATTCCATCATGCCTGCTCTCATCAGGCAGAGTTCAGCTCCCAGTGCCTCGGTTGCTGGGTCTGAACAAAATAAACTTTGGAATCTCATCTCCTGGCTTGAGTTCATCTCACATTTTTTTAAAAATTAATTTGTTTCATTTTGCTTTTGATTTGGAGGGCTTGCTAGTTTCATTTTGATTTAATTTCCTTTCTCGATTATGTAAAACATATACATAGATCAAAAGTCGATCCTATGAAGCACTGACCCCATCCGCTCTGTCTCTTCCTCCCCCAGGGGTAACCATTTTTATTAGCCTTCAGTTTATCCTTTTATTATTTAAGTATAAGCAAATATATTCATATATGCTTATCTTACACCTTTCTTGGATATAAGATAGTTTATCAGACACATTGATCTGAACTTTGGCATTTTCATTTAACCAGGAGATCCCCCCAAAACAGTGCATACATAGACACTCCACATTTGTTTTTATAAGTGCATGGCACTCCACTGTGTAATTGTACCATAGTTTATTCATCTATTGTTCATAGACAATAGATGAAATTACAAGAGGTTCTACGATATATAGCTTTGTGTATAATGCTCTCATATTTTTGACAGTTTATTTTGGGGGAAGTTTCCTAGAAAGGGGACTTCTAGTCAATGGAAATGTTTATATGATTTAGCTAGCTATTACACAATCCCACCCATTGGGTTTATACCGTTTTTCCTTCCTACAGCAATATGTAAGAACGCCTATTTCCCCGCAGTCTCACCAAGAGAATATTTTCAACATTTTGGATTTTTGCCCACATGGTGTCAGTCTCCCATGTCCTGGCTATCAGAGCTAGCTCTGTATTCTGTGTAAGAAACAACTTATTTCACCAAGTGCTCACTTCAGAAAGCAGCTCGATGATATTATTATTACCAAGCTTGACTCCCTCTTTCATCAAAAGAGCACTTTCCCTCTTGGAATGAAGGGAAGAAACTCCTCCCTCCCTTGAGTTCAGGTGATACAAAGAATTGTGTGACCACACAGGAGCCATTAACAAGGCTTCCTATTCGTTCAGCCAAGATTTGCTAAGTATCCACCATGAACCTACTCTAATGCTACTAAAGCATTCAGGGCCTGAGCTATACGGCTGTAATGTGGCAGAGTTCTAGAAAAATTCTAATGTGCCAATATACAAGCTGCACCATAACAGGTCTGAAGTAATCCCAGGTAAGTGTGAGATCCAGTCCTTGCCTAACCATCTATGAATAACAACACAGTGCTATTTGTCCAACTCTGACATTCCATGCTGCCCCATCAGAAAGGAAAATGAGGGAATTTTATATATACAAGAATTAGATGAAAGAAAAAGAGGGGAAAAGGCCAGGTAAATAGACATAAGACTTCTCCTTTCACTGGGTAGAAGGCTGATTCAACTGTATAATGCCATCGGCACCCAGCAGCATCTTGCACCTAGAAATTTCCCAGTATATGTTTGTAGAGTGTAAGGATCAATTTTGTAAAAATAATATTTGTGCATGCTTGTTGACACTAAAAGAGAAATATCTCAATTCTTCTTTCGCTAAGCCCTATGACATGAAGACATTATTCTTTCAATGTGGAAAGGGTTCTTCCCATTAATCAACTTCTGGAAATACTAATGGCTGACCTTTGTTGAGTGGTTTCTATGTGGGCACACTTCTAAGCCTGTAACAGGTTTTATCTCATGTTATCCTCTGAACAACCCTGTGAGATGAATACAATTATTTCCCCCCATTTTACAGATGGGAAAAGTGAGGCACAAAAAAGTTTAAGTAACCTATACACAAAGTTCAGTTCTTATGAGTTCCAAGGATGAGGATCTAGAAATAACACTTTTCAATTCACTTGTAAACCGAGACCTGCAAAAGAATTTCTTTGAGAATTTAGGGTTACTATACATAGATTGACCTTCTTATTCCTAAATGGGACTGTCATACAATAGCCACATCCCATCTTCCTCCCGCTGTATCTGCAGGAAGTTGCCCCACCTCCTCCCCATTCTATGTGGATCTTATTCAGTTCTTCTCTGCCTCAGACTTTTGCTCCAAGGGAGTTGATTTCTTTTTTTCATTGTGAAAGGAGTTCCCCCATTTAGTTAATTAACACATCCATCACCTCATCACCACATGTACTCATTTTTTTTGTGTGAGAACATTTACTTTCTACTCTTTAGCAAATTTCTACTATACAATACAGTATTACCTATTATACTTCCCATGTTTGCATTAGATTCCTTTTACCAAACTCTCCCTATTTCTCCTACCCACCAGCCCCTGGCAACCACTTTTCTACTCTTCTGTGTCTAAGAATTTGACTTTTTTATTTTATTTTAAGTTCCACATATTCCATGTAGGATTTGTCTTTCTCTGTCTTATTTACTTATTTCACTTAGCATAGTGATAATGCCTTCAAGGTCCGTCCATGTTATCACAAATGACAGGATTTCATTCTTTCTCTTGGCTGAATAAGATTCCACTGTATATATATGCCACATTTTCTTTATTCATTCATTCACTGACAGACACTTAGACTGTGTCCCTATCTTGGCTATTGTGAAATGAACATGGGCATGCAGCTATCTCTTCAATACCCTGTTTTCATTTCCTTTAGATATATACCCAGAAGTGGGATTGCTGAATCATATAGTAGTTCTATTTTAATTTTTTGAGAAACCTCAATACTGTTTTCCATAGTGGATGCACCAATTCACATTCCCACCAAAAGTGCACAAGGGTTCTGTTTTCTCCACATCCTTGACAACATTTGGTATCTCTTCTTCTTTGTGATGATAGCTATTCTAACAGGTATGAGGTGATATCTTATTGTGGTTTTGATCAATCATCATAGATGATTAGCGATGTCGAATACATTTTCATATACCAATTGGCCATTTAAATATCTTCTTTGGAAAAATGTCTATGTGGTATTTTTTGCCCATTTTTTAATTGGGTTATTTGGATTTTTTACTCTTGAGTAGTATGAATTATTTGTATATTTTGGATGTGAACCCTTTATAGGATATGTGGTTGGCAAATATTTCTCCCATTCCATACATTACCTTTTCATTTTGCGGATGATTTCCTTTGCTGTGCAAAAGCTTTTTAGTCTAATGTAGTCCCACTTATTTATTTTGGCTTTTATTGCCTTTGCTTTTGGTGTCAAATAAAAAAAAAATCATTTCCAAGATTGATGTCAAGGAGATTACTCCCTATGTGCTCTTCTAGGAGTTTTATAATTTCAGGTCTTATGTTCTGGTCTTTAATCCATAAAATGAGCTGATTCTTAATCTTATTTCTATGCATCCAATTAATTATTCACCATTTCCCAGAAGCCTAGGCCTGGGTTCATAGTTTAAAATTCTTCACTATATATTAATAGAAATTATTACATTGCTCAGCCTTTCAGCTGTTTAGATCACTATGCAATGGTTTTCCAGGACCCAGCTGTCATCTGCCTTCCCCATATGCTATCTAAAGAGAGATGAGTTGCAAGGTTCTATGGCTGGACCTCCTGTCATGCAACTTGATAACAATTATGGCATTTAGGTAATGCTGGCAAAAACGAACAAGAAGCTCAGTATAACATTTATGGGTGAACTACCATTCTCCAGATTTCTAACAAGTTGCTCTAAAATATGAGATCAGGTAAGGGCCACATCCTTTTAGCCTTTCCAGAAAACATATTGAGTTTCTCGATTCTATTTTATTTTACTTTTGTGTGTGTGAATAAATTAATCATCTAACTAAAACCAAGGCAGAAAACTTTTAGGTGCATATTCACTTGCACTGGTTCTAGAAGAAAAAACTGTCTTCTCTTTAAAAAAAAATTTATTTATTTGAGAAAGGGAGGGAGGGAGGGAGGGAGAGTGAGAAGGAGAAGGAGACTCCCTGCTGAGCAGAGAACCCGATGTGGGGCTCAATCCCAGGACCCTGAGATCATTACCTGAGCTGAAGGCAGACACTTAACCGACTGAGCCACGCAGGCGCCCAACTCTTGTCTTCTCTTAATCAAAGCTGGTCTAAAGAACTATGCTGATTTTACAGAACAATCCCAAACTTCTTGTGTGACCATGTGCTATTGTTGGCCACGTAAGTGTAGACTTGGTATGATGGGTGCAGTAAATTTACCATTTAGTCCATAATCATATTATGGATGTGATGGAAAGGTACTAAGCCTATGCATATAGAAATGATTAAGATAAAGATTCTGCCTTAAAAATATCTCACTTTCATAGGAGAGATGGCACGAAATCAAAAAGTCATCATATAATAGTTTAAATAGTATTAGAAAGTAATGCACATTTGTCTTACCATTTTCTACCTAATCATATATTGTTTTCATAATAGAAAAAAATCATTTTTCTTACTCTAAAAAAGTCTTCAGACATGGATATAAGCCCCTTGTACCAACACTGATTGTTTGGAACTTCAGAAATTCAGCTTCTGAAATTGAGGGCAGGGCTCATTTGTCCTTGGCCGCTTCTCAAATGGGACAAAAATGCTTTCTCCCTTTGAAGTTTGCAACTGTAAGTGCTTGCATTGTCTCATCCTCGAGGCAAAGCAAAAACAATGGACACAAAGGAAAGGAAGGCTTACCTTAACATTGCTAGACAAACGTGTGAATCCCTGCAACTGCATGTTTATGATACCACCCAACAACAGCAATGCATGGGCATTGGAAAGTGCTGTGGTTTCTTTCTTTCTTTTACTGAAGGCCTCGTATGCCAGGTCATGGGGTGAGTACTTGGGGAAGCGGAGCAGCTCACTTAGCACTGAGGGATAAGCAGTTCACCACACAGGACTTCTGCCATAAACCTCCAACAGAAAATCTTTCTTTTATTAAACAACATTTTGGCATTCAAAAATCCAAGTCCAACGTGACCAGTTTGGGGATAAGGAATAAATCCAAGATGGTGCCATCAACTCTAACATAATTGACTATCTCATCACCCAATACTCACTTCAGCACTGTGATGAACTATTCCAGGTGGACTTCATTTTTCATGTGTTCTCAGCAAAAGCTAAAATCCAGCATATTCCCAATAATATTTACAACATTATAATCTTTTCTCACTTTTTCAGAGGCTACTATTTGGTACAGATATTGAGAAAACTGTGAGTTGCAGAAACTGATTTGATACTTGATATATGGAAGAGCCTCAAAAAATGAAATATTTTGATATAACTTAAGTCACGTGAGACTGGATCAACTTCTGGAGTCAGCCTCATTAAAATGGAACTGCATGGGATCCTACACAACAAGTTTTTCCATCATAAAAGTAAGAGTAAACTTTTCATCATGAGCAATGTCCCCCAAAGTAGCCACGAAAGATGATTATTCACCCTCAGTTTGTTATTGAATCTCAAAATCTATCTCAGAATATATAACATCCCTCTTCTATCAAATCAGACACTGCTTATCCCATGTTAAACTGTATTTAACATCTAACTTCTCTTCAGATACAAGGAAATATCCAAACATATATTTTTATTCCAAACAAAAACATATGAGAAATACCTCTTCTTATTGCCCAATAATTATTCTCCTCTCTATTTTATTCCAGATTTGAATCATGCTTCCATTATTATGAATTAAAAATGCACAATCAAATGTATTAAATTTTATACTCTATAACCCTCTTTAGGCCACAAATTCCAATGATCCAGGACTATAAAATCCCAATTCTAGGATAGAGATTTGTGATACATCAGAGAAACAGTGGTAGTCAAGGCCAGAACTAGACCTAAAATATTCATTGCTATTCTTCGGTGATATATCAGGTTTGATCAAAATTAGTCAAATTCTCCAAGCAATATTCATTTATTCAACCAATAAATAGTAACTGAACATCTTCTAGTGCAAGGATCTGAGTGAGGGGTTTGGGATAAAACTGTAAATAGAATGGTGTTCACGACAAGTATATTCTGTTTAGGAATTCAGAGGTTAAACAATTGGTTACACAATTTATTATTTAATATATTTGAGATTTGAGCAACCAAGAAGAGATGCATAATTTTTAACTGGGAAAATAAACCTAGTTCAAGGCAAAGAAGAGGGTCTCATGTAAGATTCTCTGAAAAACTACCTTGAGCTAAGTTTTAAAGGTGAATTAACTAGGCAAAATGAAGAAAGGATCATTCCAGTTAGAAGGAATAGCAGGTACAAAGGGCCTGAGGCAGAAAGGATGATGGTCTACTCCAGGATATGGAAGAAAGTCAGGGAGGCAATCAGAAATGTGTGCAAATATCTACACTATTAAGTTGAAATAAAGAGTATTTTCTTTGGGTTAAATATTAAGTAAATACAATCATAATGTAGAAATATAAGATCCATACCATCTGGAAGTTTTAGGCCCATTATTTAGGAAGACAAACCTCAGTTGGTGGAAACAAAAACAAAAACAAAAAACAGGAAAACCATAACTACAGTTTGGAAAGAGCACAGATTAATACAAGAATAACTTTATTGAACAGCACTGAATTTCCCTTAGCTCTGCAAAGGCATGTTCCTAACAGAAAAAGTCAGAAATCAATCTCTGAGATAGACTGCAAGGTCATAGCTAGATGGCAATATAAACACACTACAGAAGAATATGTTTTTATTTTCATAAGCACTTAACTGCAAAATGTCCTCAGAGCGCTGAAGGTTCAGGAATGAAAAAGATCATATGTTCCTATTAGGACTCAATGGAGCTTATGCATTCATTCTGGGTCTTTTAGCCTCCTGGTGGTTCCTCTCTGTTATCATCAAGATCTAACTTCTAATGGGGTCTGGTTATGCCTATATGTGAGTTTTTACCTATAGCAGCTTAACAGCCATAACAACCAAGCCCTGAGATAAGAATTGTACAATGCTGACTGGAATAATTAGGAATAACAGCAACACACTCATTCCTTGCTTCCAAGAGTATTTGGGTGAATGTTTTCTGAATTATGGCTCAAGTATCAACTTGCCTATGTATATTTCATTCATTCAAGCCAAAGGTGATAGCAGTTATACATTTAGGAGTTTCCACACAGTTGAGAGAATTCAAAATTGTTCCATGGAAAAGATAAACATTGTCTGAAGCATTGTGTCTTGCCCTACAGCTTTTGGAAACTTCCACGAGATCTTTTGTTGCACCTAAATGGTTCATAAGGACACACTACAACAGCTCTGTCTCCTAGCAAATTTCATGTGTAATGGCTACAGCTCTCCCACACTGTGCTACAGGCCACACGAGGGACCCCCAATGACCTTCAGCAGATCTGGTTCCAGCAGGTCACAGGCCCAGAAGAGAAAAACACACCAGCTTAGTCCTTTCCAATCAAAACCCAAATCTAGAGCTTCTGCACAATACCACAAAAGCAAGACTATCACATTTGTGAAAAAAGCAGAGAATATTATAATGGGATCATTAAGATCAACCCTAAAGTATGTTCACAAATATCATGACAGCATTGTGGATACTAATTGCTATCTAAAAACACCACTCCAGTCTAAGTGCTAGTATTAGACAAGGGTGCATTCTGTCAAATGCTGTTTGCCCCATAATTGAAAGGGTCATTAAAAATTTACTGAAAGGGATACTGGAAACACCATAGAGGACAAAAGGTATGTTTGAAGCTCCAGTCATTGTCAATGATGGAACATCAAGTGACAGGCACCAGGGGTCCAGATGTGGAAGAATGGATTTGAAGGCAATGGTGCAGTGTTGTTTGTTGTTTGTTTGTTTGTTTGTTACGTGAATACCAAGCCCAGGGCTGCCTGCTTTTGAGCTCTGTCAGCCACACTGTGACAAAGCATCGGTGGTCCCATGCACTGCCCATCTAAGAAATGTACCTACCAATCTACACCTTATGAATATTTGATCCAGCTACAAACTTGAAAAAAAAAATCACTAGTCTCTGAATTATTTAATTGTTTTTGCCAAAGCCCTAAATTATTTTTCCTGTAATAAAATAAAATGTATTGGGTGGGAAACAAGAGTCCAAATACCAACTCCAGCCCTAAGAGCTGAGGTTCCAGCCGTGCTGATTTTCTTTACGACATAAGTGGTCTACTTGGCTGATAGCAACAGAGACTTGGGTCAATACTGTCATTCCCGCCTGCCAGCACAGCAGACTTCATGCGTTCTCCTTTGAATTAACTTGACCACAGGCTATTTCTTGTAGGGTATAATGAAGAAATTGGCCAAAGTTCCTGCAAGAGATATAATGTTGACATGAATTCTTTAAAACACATAAACAAGCCTTGAAGACTAGAAAGGTCATGGTGAAAGAAGCAAATTTTGTTCCTTTAATATTTATGGGAAGAAAAGAATTCAAGTCTGGGAAGTGACTTATGAGCACTAGCAATAGGTCAGGAGCAGAATGTTGCATGTGACCATGGGGACCAGACAGGTGACTGGTCTTTGGAAAGGGCCATGGGGAGATGCTATAAGGTGCTATATACACTGTGCGTGTGTGTAAGGGTGTGTGCCCCTGTGCTAAAAGAGTGACATGAAAGAATCACAATGAAAAGAACTCATTATATGCTGAAAGGTCACAGAACAATAGCAGATTTAAAACCAGAAAAAATTGGACCCAAAAAAGCTTTAATAATACACAGCCAGAAGATATTTTCATGGTAGTTGTAGGGGTTGTTGGTGAGGAAAATCCTTACAGAACTGTAAAGTTCACAGAGATAGCCAACCGAATGGATGCTGTGTCAGATGGACTCTAAAAGGGTCTCCACTATCCCACCTCCTGGTATTCCTGCCCTGCGGCATCCTACTGTGTGCACGTAGGACTGTGACTTGCTAGTAACAAACAGAATCTGGCAAAGGTGATGGGATGTCCATGGCTCCAGGTGTGTGTGATTATGTTACATGAGATAGGCATGCTGCCTTGAGAAGGGAGTCTCCCCCTTGCTGGCTTCAAGGAAATCATGCTGGGAAGGTCAATGTGGCAAGGACCCAGAGGTAACCTCCAGGGACAGGAAGCAAGAACCCCAGGCCCTCAGGCCAGCAGTCTGCAAGTATTCAATGCTGGTAGTAGATCCTTCCCCAGTCCAGCCACAGATGAGTCTACAGCCCCAGCTGATACCTTGAGAGCAGCCTTGTGAGACCCTGAAGCAGAGGACCCAGCTCTATTGTGCCCAGACTCCTGCTCTATTGGAACTGTGACGTAATAAACGTGTTATTGTAAGAGGCTACATTTGTGGTGATATTGTTATGCAGCAACAAATAATTGACACAGACCTCAAGGGCTTTGACTAGGTTCTTTTATTCTTCAGGGCTCCTCCCTTTTACCATGTGATCACCAATGACAAGCTTTACACAAAGTAAAGAAGATGACAAAGAAGACACAGGGAACCAAAATATATGTCCAAATGTCATTGAAGAGAACAATGTGATACACAGAAGAAACTACAGCTCTGGTACTCGTGGATCCCCACTTACCCTCCAAAGAGGATGAATTCTGACCTTTTAAAGAAGTGATAATAATCCATAATCTACAGGACAATAAAAGAGCATACAGGTGTGTCACCAAATTGGCCTACGGTACATTAGAAAGAGCTTTGGAATCAGACAGATTCAGGCTCAAATGTCACTTTTGCTCTTTACTAGATTGGACAATATACTGAGCCTCCTTGCCCTCATCTGAAAAGTTGGAAAAAATCAAATTAACCCCAAACAGTGTTGAGAACATAAATAAGGTCCATGATTTTGGGAAGGAAGATAGGAAGTACTTAATAAATACTAATTCTCTTCTCCTTTCTTTATGCCATAAAATTAGTGCATCCTAGATTTTTAGAAGAGAATTTTCTTTTAATCAGGGAAAGTACAACACTAAAATAAAATGTGGACAAAGAAGTATTGGAGGCACTAAAAATGAAAGTCTGATTATATGATTACGAATAATGTGAATGAAAGGGAAACATCCTGAGGAATCAAGGCAGCTGCTTAGAGGATCCCCAATAAGTTTGTTTTTCTATAAAGCATGTGAATAAGAAAGAAATAAGAGTAATATAATCAGTGATTCAGAGGAAGAAGAGGAGGAGGAGACAATGGAATCATGAAAAATGCCACCAAGTCCACAGGCCAGAATTTGACTTGGTCTGGTGAAAAGTACAAAGACAAAAAAGGATTTTTTGTACTTGTTTGTACAAAGAGAGGAAAAAGAAGAAGGATGGTGTTTTTGTTTGGGAAAGATGGTGCAATATTATCAGGTAATATGAAAAAAAAACACACTATTTCTACTTTGCAACCACCTTCACTAAGGAGAAGGATCATCAAACAGAAAAGTGAAGAATAAACATAATTAAGACACAACCAAAGAGTAGGATTGTGGAGATGATAGGAAAATTGTATCCTCGCTCAGATAATTACTCCCAGGAGTAAGAGTCTGCAAATACAACTGGAGAACCACCGTTAGTAATTTTTTAAAAATCCTTTAGAACCAGAGAGGTGAAAAAAAAAAAAGTAGAAGTAGGCAAAATTTTTAATTTTTAAATAGTAAACACTTCGGAATCAGCCTTGATACTGACACCCAACTAAATTCTCTAATGGATAATTAAATAGGTGTCTTGTAAGCTATTTGAGAGGAAAACAATCACCCCTAGGAGCCAAAATGGGTTCACTAAGAAGACGTCGAGCCAAACAAATTTCATTTATTTTCTCACAAACTTACCGAATTGGTAAATTAGAAGATACCTCGGGCATACTTACAAGGTCTGGAAATGAGAATTGAGAGAATTATTTTATATTTAGCTTAAAGAAAAGGGCTCGAGGGGAATGCCGTCTTCATGGGTTTCAAAGACTACCTACCACACAGGGTCAAATCACAGCTGCGTTCTTCAACCCTCAGCTCAGATGGCTCTTGAGGAAGCTCTCTGATCCCTCAGGTTCAGATGTGACATCCTCCTATACATTGCAATCACACATCTGTATTTCCACTTTCATAATACTTGTGACAATCTATTATGACTGTTCGCTTAAGTCCCTACCTCTCCAGTGGATTGTGAGATCGATAAAGGCAAGAACCAAGTCTGCCTTTTTTTATTGCTTTACCTCCCGAGTCTAGCACTGCACCTGATTAAGGGTGGGAGCTCTATAAATACTTGCTACTGGAATAAATGGAGTAAACAGATGAATAAAAAATAGTATGTCACAGAGATGTCGTTTTCATCTCAGTTTAAGCAAGAACTTTCTTACACTTATATTTCTGTGAATGTACATGTATATATTACATGAGTTGGCAATGAGTTTTGGGGGCCTTTCTTTTTTCTACTGGTGGTCTGTATTGATCTAAATCATCCCAGAACTGCCAAATCCTCACACGACTTTACACTCTGTAGCTATAGTCCACAAGCCCAGAATCAACAGAAAAGATTTATTCAGCATTGTGTCCAAGAATGACAGCATTTTTTCTTTTGTTGAACTATTTGATGACCTGAGAGTTAAACGCTACATTTGCCCACTCAAAGGACAATCCCAGAGCGCCTGTGGCGTGGTCACCACTGTGATTATATACATTGCAGGGTATAACTCCCACCCTCAAGGAGACTGTAACCAAGTACCAGGTACGAGTGTGGTAGTGGCTTCCTTAGACTTCTGTCAGGTTCTGTGGGAGTCGTCACAGGGACACCTAGCTCAGCCTGAGGGAAACAGGTCCTGCTAGAGGAGCTAAAGCTGGAGATGCCTCTTGAAAGAAAATAAAAATTAGCTGTTTGGGCAAGGGATCAGCAGTTTTTCAACAACACTTGCAAAGGCAGGAGCTGAGAAGGGTCTGGTGGGGCTGAAGATTGTGGCCCATGTAAAGGAGGGGCTTTAACAGCTCTGGTCATTGTGTAGAGACAGGGACAGATGTTTAGGACTTCTCTCACCCCTTTACCCTACTGCCATTACCTTGTTTCAGGTTGTCATAGCCTCTCTCTGGAGATATTATAATTCCTTTCTAAAGGCTCTCCCTCCTGCCAACCTTTCTTTCCACTTTTCAGTTCATCCCCCACACCTCAAGAGAGTTAGCTTTCCAAAACACAAAGCTGATCATGTCGTTCTCCAGCTTCGTCTTTGCCTATGGGGTGAAGTCCAGTTTCTTAGCACAGCACATCAATTTACATTCCAGCTTCTTGCCTTTCTAACTGAATCTCCCGCCTCCTCCTTCCTCATGATTTAAGATGCAGTTACACGTAAGTACTCAGCATACCCTCCCGCACCATTACCCCCTCACTTCTTTTTTTTTTAAATTTTATTATGTTATTTAGTCACCATACAGTACCATCATTAGTTTTTGATGCAATGTTCCATGATTCACTACTTGCATGTAACACCCACTGCTCCATGCAATACGTGCCCTCCTTAATACCCATCACGGGCCTATCCCAATCCTCCAGCCCTTCCCCTCTGAAACCCTCAGTTTGTTTCCCAGAGTCCATAGTCTCTCATGGTTCATTCCCCCTTCTCTTTACCCCCTTCATTCTTCCCTTCTTTCTCCTACCAATCTCTCTGTTATTCCTCATTTCCACAAATGAGTGAAACCATATGATAATTGTCTTTCTCTGCTTGATTTATGTCACTTAGCATAATCTCCTCCAGTCCCGTCCATGTTGCTGCAAATGTTGGGTAATCGTTCTTTCTGATGGCTGAGTAATATTCCATTGTATACATGGACCACATCTCCTTTATCCATTCGTCTGTTGAAGCGCATCTCGGCTCCTTCCAGAGTAACCCCCCCACCGACTTCTGACCTTTCTGCACGCCTACTATTTCCCCTCCCTAGAATGCCTTTTTGTGTAGCAACCTCCAGCTCACCTCTCAAGGTGCTCCTCAGTAAAGCTTTTCCCAACTTGTTCAGGACATTGCTCCTCCATTTTCCCATAGTCCTTTGCACATACATCTACTACATCAGTTTGCACCTTGTATTGAATTTATTTTCTCTGTAAGTTCCCTACCCATGGGAGTAACCGTATCTCAGTTTTCTTTGATTTACCATTACCCTTCAGAATTAGCCAGTACCTGGAAAGCAACAGGTCCTCAATGTTTGCTGAATGAATATATGAGCCACTATTTCCTCATTAAAATTTAAAACCTTCATTAGTCTGACTTTTTATTTAGACCTATCATCACCATATGTCTGCATGTGGAAAACACGTCTCATCTCTCCCCTTTGACTTACACCTGTGGCAGGCACTGCCCTGCCTGTCAGCTACTCATTTATTCCGAAATGCTGTCTCCAAAAGCAACAGACAAGCCTCCAATGCTTTGAGAACTCACAAACCGAGAGAAACACCCTAATAAAGAGTCACAAACACCTTTGTTAGAAAGAACCTGTACGTGTTTTAAACATCTGATGAGACTGGACTGTGAAAAGGAAGGTGACTAATTCCTCATAAAATGTTACCACAAATACAAGAAAGTGACTCGAGATGAAGGCCTAAAAGTAAGTTCTTCCTACCCTGGGATGAATTAACATGTGTAAATAAAATAAAATTAAAAAAAAAAACCCACAAGAAGCCTTTACACGGTTATTCCCCAGGAGGAAGGGAAGAGACACTTGTCTACTTTGTGGGGAATCAGCAGGAATAGCTTACACTGGAGCCTGGCTGGTCATTCCTGTTCCTTCATGCGAACTGGCTCATAATCCTTCGATCATTCAAAGAAACATATTTACATGTGATTCCTGTCATAAAAGTTAATTCAGAAGTTCAAATCTTAATCTCCAGGATGTCAAAAAACCCACTGAAATGCTGATGGGCCCAAAGAATGATGGTTTCTGTAAAAGGTAGAATCAATAGTGTGGGGGGAGGAAAAAGAAATATACATATATATATATACATATATATATATACACACACACACACATATGAAGTGAAAATTAATGTACTATTTGAAGGTAATCAGCCTTTCTACAATTATTTCGTGGTCATGGATTTTGTGTTGATGCTGGCTAATTAGCCAAATATGAATTATATATGTATATTTTAAGTAAGCGTGTATGCATGCTAAAGGCTTTTTTTCCCCTTTCATTGTGAAGCAAATCATTTGATGTGGCTCTGCATAAAGCTCTAATACACATCAAAAAGCAATCAACAAACTCTTTGAGTACCTCAAGCAGGATAATTTAGATGGTTTTTAATCATGATTATGAAAATATAATTAGGTGGTTTCATGTTTGTTGCAGAGTATATGTAGGGGAAAGTGATTCTCCAAATAGAAAATGTGGGCAATATTACACAGAAACCACAAGAGAACGGTAGGCATGAGGCACAAACGCACGTGCACACGCACACACACAGAGAAACCATGGCTTTCTTTTTTCAACACATCAGCAGCTCTTATATTTAAAAAGAATATCACTTCTTTCAAGGTGCCAAAAGCCATCTTATGTAATAAACTGATTACATAGTGGCAGATTTGAAAAACGCCTTCCTTTAATGTCATCATAAACTTTGGCTGTTGCCTGCAATTTAAAACAAATCCTCCCCTCCATGGCCTCTACACAAAACGAGGCAGTAGGCTCATCAGTGCTCAAGCAGCCCGTGTGTCATTAGTGACTGCTGGGAGTAGGTACAGTCATGGGTCTGCACGGCTGAAGGATTGTGCTCTCACGCCTTTTCTAATCCATCTGAAATAAACCCGATACTTATCTATCTCCAATTGCCCAGTTTAGAAGTTGCAAGGAGCCGTACGTCCTCATGCAGGAGGATGCATCACACACCGGCAAACCACTGTCTCCTGCCAACCTCTCCAGGCACCCCCATCCAGACAGGCGAGATGACAAGAGGAACTCTGCGCCCCCTCTCCCAGATGGACTCCTTTCCCTGAGCTCCCTGGTGGACTCTCCCAAGCCACATTTCATTCCCTCCCCCCCACACTGCAGCCAGAGTTGATTACTGGCTCCATTAGAAAAATCCATCCTTCCCAGACCATCTCGGATATCACGTACAAGAGCCTGGGGTTGCACTTGGAAGTAATTTGGTCACCAGTAAGCCAGCCCCTTTTGTTGAGAAATTCAAAGAGTCGCATCACCATGACTTTAACGAAGCCACAATTAGAGTGGCTTTCTTCCAGCACCACGTGTAATCTGTTTTACCACGAAAATGCTAAGTTGCTGTCTGTGCACACAATTTTAGCATTTCTGGTTTTTATGCCATCTTACTTACAAGAAACTCCCAGCTGTTATAATTTGTCTCATCCATCGCTCTCTTGTAGAACCAGCCTTTGTTCCTTTTTTTCAGTGCCAGGGACTTGCTGCGTTTCACCTGATGTGATTTGTCCAGGCATTAATAATGCATCTTCAAGATGCAAGATGCATGAATTCCTTTAGTAACAGATCTGCTGGCAGAGGGCTGTATTGTATTGTACAGCTTTGCTGCATAAAGGGAAGGCAAAGGGACAAAGGGAAGGTCATCAGCCTCAGGAGTGGGAAATATTGGTTACTTCAGAACATCTTTCCAACCAGCTCATGGTAAGGGCGTGCTGAGGACAATGAATATTAGACCAACAATTCTTTTAAAAAAAAAAAAAAGAAGAAGAAGCAGCAGCTATTGCCGAGTCTTCATTTCATCTTCACGGAGGACACTGAGTGACATACACAGGTACACATCACGGGAGATTTCCTACTGAAAGGTCCTTACTCTCCCTTTGGACCTCAAGGCCCACTCCAACTACTTTCTCAGTGGCCTGCATACAATTGTCATTACTATTACTCATATGAATCTTTTATTATCTTGCATTTGTGAAGAGCTTGCATTTTCAAGCTGCTTTATAATCATTAATAAGTTATTTCTCACAATTATCCTGAAAAGTAGGACAGGATTCTTTTTCTCAATCTTACAGTTAAGGGAAAAGTAGTGTAGATGGGTTACAGGCGAGGAGTTTACAGGGGGTATGCTTTCCAAAGTTGGAATAAGGACACATTTAGAGATCCACCCCGTCTCTTAAACAAAATAGCTACCTCTGGAATGGTAATGTGAACAATTGAAGGCAGAATTTAAGGACCCAAAGAGGAATAATCAGGTGCTTAGTGGACACAGCCATAAACTCTGCAGGAAAATAACCCTTCTCCAGATGATCGGATTTCGAACTCAAGGCTAGCAATAGCACCTGGCTCCGCCGTCTTAGATTTTCTTAAGAAACAATGACTTTCTTATGTAACGCTGAAATCAAAAAGTTGAGCCACAGAAACGGTAGCTCGTGCAGAGGATCATTTAACTTCCGGTGTCTGTGAGGACTTGGGACAGGATTTGTCAATATCCAACCAAACCGCGCTCTGTACGGTCATTACAGTGAGCTCACCTGCCTCTTACACCCATGCTTACACTGCCAGCAACTCCCCCCCCCAAAATCTCATTTAATCAATAACATTTGCTTTCAGGGCAGCTCTCCTTTACTGCTGTTCCATCTCTGTCTGGGTTACCATAGCAACTATTCTCAGAGCAGTGTGATACCCAGTTTATACATTTCAGCCCTGTCACATGACTGACTACCTGCTTCTACTTTAATCATTGCTGGAGGGAACGCTCAAAAAGTGGCTGCTTCCTGCTTCCTGTTGCAGGCCACCAAACTGCCGTCATGTTTTACATTTCCTCCCACAACCTAGAAAAAACGTGTTAATTGCGCTGCCTTCCGATGCAAGAAGGGGGATGGCTTCGGTGGTAGGTGATAGAACCCAAACTGCTGGAGTTAGCAGAGACTTCCAGGCCCTCACAGCCAAATTCTTCTTTTTCCCTACAGAGATGCTCTCAGATGGAGCAGGCCTCCTTTTTAAGATCTTAATTGCAGAATAAAAGATGTTTCTGACCTCATCCTAGCCTGAGATCCATCATCCAGCGGCCCCATGACCTCCGAACACTCATCCCCATTCATGCAGCCATTTCATGGGCCCCCTACAAGGCAGCGCCTGGAACTTGGGACGCTCAGGAGCCTCCCTTGTTGCAGCTTTGAGGGGTCCGTTTAAATCACATTATAAACCTAATGAAACACAGCTAATGAAGCACAGATGTCCTATCAGATTTGGAGCTCCGACTCCCTGTAAAAGCCCAGTAAAAATAAATGAAAGGAGCCTTGTATCCATGGAAATGGGCAGCTCACATGTTAATCCTTCCCCCTCACCCATTTATGAGTTCATTACCATCTCTAATTCCAGGGCTTCTGAAAGCATTTGTGGCTTCTGGGTCAGTCATTTCCTGGAAACTCACATCCCTGGCTTGGCCTATTTGTTCAGAGATATTGGAACGTAAGTAGGTGCCTATCGCTTATCAGTTACACAGGCTCCTGGTTACTTTTTGCTGTTTTCAGATGCTGAGATGAAACTACAGTCCTCTGTCCTCCTGGGACCTAGAAGCTGACCTTTCACGGACCAGACCTCCATGTCGGTTGAGGATAACACTAGGGACCGGGAGCAAGGATGATCTAATAGCAGAGATCTCTTCTGTCACGGCATGGCTTATGCCCAATATTTGTCCCTCTTTTAGATTAAGACGTGAACGATCCCCTCATCCGAAGGAGACACTTTCAGCCATCATGACAGTAGCTACTACAATTTGATAATGTCATGAAGGAAAATGGCAAAAGGAGGGGAAATGTTTTGGGGAAATAAGGTTCACCGAGCCCAGAGTTCAAAGCACTCCCCAGGATAACAGGCATAGGCAGGACACTCAGCTGCCCAGAGGTCCCGGAGAAGAGACAACGTGTTACCAGAAGAAAAAAGTGCATGTGTAGAGCATCTTCAGAAACAAAACTTGTCTCCCTCACAGATTTAGCTTGATGAGAATAACTAAAGGGTAGAGAATAGGGAATAATACCTCTCTGTTCATCGTAAGCCTTGTTTCTTCTTTTAGCTTTTGGTTACTGAGTAACATTCATCCTCTTTCTTAGGGATTTGCTCAAACGAAAAAAACCAGTTCATGTTGGAGCCAAAGTGGCTCTCTCCAGGACATCCTTCGGGGACGACTCTCTACATGTTTCATTTTTTTTTTTAGATTATAATTTTGAATCCTTAAATTCTCAAAGATGTCCTCTGAAGGAAAGAGTCCATTTTCTCAACTTAAAAGTAGATAGCTGAGTGTCAACAATACTTGGGATCAAAGTACCTTCTTAGAAAGACGGGTCTTACATCTCTGTCACTTGATCTGTCCCAGAAATGGGGGATGAGAGATGTTATTAGATGGGGAAACTGAGGCACACGGCAATAGAGAGATCTTCCGGGGGCCATGCACTACTGTGAGCAAGAGAACTAAGGCTCCCTAACAATAAATCTCAGACCACAAGTAAGAAAGCATGACAAGCCCTAGACATTGTTTTCAAAACAATCAATTTTGTCCATCCTAATGGCTGAAAAATGAACGCTTCCGAAAAATGGTCCAAGAAATTAAAGCTTGGGCTTGTGATTATTACAGCGATTTGTCAGAGGTAGTGTATGATTTTTGGAAGAATACCAGCTGTATTAGCAAGAGGATAAGAGTGCAGTTCATTTTTCATTTGCCTAATATAGAGATCCTGCTTCGCCAAAGAAAGGGCTAAAAAGAAGTGATAAAGCATCGGTGAGGCAGCAACATAAGCGACTTCACAGAAAATGATTTAAACCCTTCACTGCCCGCGAACACGAGAGATTTTTACCGCTGATTTATGTGAAGAACTGTCTGAACTGTCAGAAACAGAAACAACCCTGGGGGGGGGTGCGGAACGGGGGAAAAGTTACGTGGGCAGCTAAGACCATTTGCCTACTCTCTACCATCGGACTTGGAAGCTCTAAGGGGTGAAATGTGTCACAAAAACTAAGCACAGTGACCCATACGTGGACAGGGTAGGTGTCGAAAGAGCTATCTGCTTATAATGACAAAATGTGAGTGTGTGTCGTGGGTCAACAACCTGATGCCTCGGTACCTCCTTCTGCCAGTGAAGACCAAGCGGCGGGATGGGCGCAAGAAACTCAGCAACCAGGCGGATTTGGCTAACGGCCGTCCTGGCATTCTTCTGGTCCCACAAGTTTTCCTTTCTCCTCAACCATCTTCTCTTCTTCTTTGGCCTTTTATTCAACCCACCACCCCCTCACCCCGCCCCGTCTCCGTCGCACGTTTCAGAGGACAGGAGCTCAAGTTCATAGAATATCTTAAAAACGTAAGATGCTTCAATTAGGCCAATTTTCCCTCAACAATTTCAAAAGTGAAATAAAGACCAAAAGAGTCAGGACTCTTGTTAAGCTACTTTAAGTAATTGTTGACATTGTAAATTGAGACATTTCCACCACTTGACAGAGGATGCTTTGAAGTGGAGAAGCTGAGGCTTTTCGGTGTCGGAGGTACAACAGTGCACTTTTGCTGTGTCGTGCCAGGCCCCAGCCAGAGGGCAGGCATGGGACAAGGAGCAGACAGGCCAGGAGCAGAAACTCTCAGTCCAGTGTTATTCCCTTTTCCCTCTCAACTCTCTTTCCAAAATTAACAACAGTAAAGGCTTAACTTTTGAGGCAAAGTCTGTAGAGAAGGTAAGACTTGGCATTTGGGGGTTAAAGTCCTCAGGAATACATCCTAAGTTAATAGTTCTGCATCTTAACATAACTACAGAAGTGCAATTCCATTCTATAGACAAAGTATGTTTCAAAACACTTTGACATCTCTTTGCCCGTGTGTGTCTTCGTGACACTACAGGGGAAAGGAAGCATTTCACAGATGAGCTCCCAGAGCTGAGTGGAGCTTGACGGCCCCACCCACAGAAGCTGGGGGCAGAATCCGACTAGAACGCCTTGCTTAATCCCTGTTCTCAACTCTGTGCTGCCCCTTTTTTTCTAAAATTGCATACCCAAATAATAAGTCAGGTTTATACTTTGGGCATCCGTACTTCTGAAAAACCACAACTAATATATAATCAAGTAACTAAAATAACAAATTCCACATTCCATATCTTGAAAATGGAGTACTTTATTCCTGGATTAGACCTAAAACTACTTGCTTTACTCAAAAGCTATAAATAAAGTTTACAATCATATATCTTTAATAATTAGGGATAATTAAACTCAAATTACTATATCACCTCGTAAGTTCTAGACTGGAGGCTCTGATACTTAGCCCTGATTTTACCACCAGGTGATCTCCAGGTATCAATTTTCTCCTTTGTAAAATAAGGAAATTAAACCAATTTATTTGTGAGGTACCTTTCTTTAAGCCTAGATTGTATGAAGCTGAAATCTATCTTTTAGGATACTAGGTTATCTTCACAAATGCTATATTGATACTGATCTGCCTTGTTTTCCCCACTAAGAAAATAAGCAGTTGTTTCTCCTCTGCTCCCTTCCAAGGGCTCCCTACGCAGTGAGGAGGAACGTTAAGGTTTAAGCAGAAAATCACGGGCGGGTGGCACTATCTACTCTGATGACCCAGAGGCCCCAAAGGGAGACTGGCCGGGGCAGGACTGGGGAGAAAGCCCCCTCACTCGGAGCATCACCGCACCCCTCCCAAAGGGACCCCTTCCCATCAGCAGCCAGGTGACTACTGGCCTCTAGGCAAGGACTCTACTCTTTAGCTGGACAAAGGATTGTAAAGAGAATGAGGATCCACTCAGCTCTGCACTGGAAAGAATTGCTTTCCAGACACAGAGCCTAGAAGGAATTATGCCCCAGCACCTACCATTTCACAGAAATAATAAGGGAAATAATGAGCTAGGCTCTGAAGATTACATGAGCTCCTATACCTCAAAAAGTGCCATCTAATTGTCTAGTGGTGATGGCGGTGGCCGCGGTGGTGACGGCAGTGGCCATGGCGTAATACTCTATGGCAATATCAATAGATACAAATGAATATTCATAAAACTAACCAATTAAGTGTTTTATCAAGCAAAACTACTAAAATATATTTGGCAAAATGATTACTTCCATCCTTATGTCTGCCTTGATAAATCCACCCCAAACTACCAGCTTGAGACCATTCTTCAAGAAAATACATTTGAATGTGCTATCTTGTCCAGGTCTCTCATGTATCAATTTATTCAACAAATACACAGATCACCATCTATATGCCAGGCACTATGTTAAGAATGAAAGAGGGAAAACCAAAAAGAGTGTCGGCCTCCAGAGGCCTTATTGTCCAAGAGAACAACTGACACCAACATTGGTATGAGAGCCATGACTAAGATCCTACAAAGTACAGTGACAACCTAGGAGAAGACAATATTGCTAGAGAGACATCTGAGAGAGGAAAAAAGAAAGAAAGAAAAAAAAACAGTTGCCATTTAGAAAATTAACTCACTTAACCTGACTCCTAGTAAATGGTTTACAAGAAGGAAGAAATCACTGGTTACAAGGAAAAAGACCACTTAAAGTAATATGGACAGGTAAAAATTCAGGTGTCCTAGTCACATTTTTAGAGTGGCAGGTGCACATAAGATATGCTGTCTTGAGATCCCGAGAGAAACTTGAGTTACCCTCCTTCTGATTTCACATAGACAGGAAAATCCTCATCTCTCCGTAAGGCACTTACCTGCTTGGTGAGAGCTGAAAATTGGCAGAACATTTAAAGCATTCTGCGATGTGTTCCATCACCTTTGAGGAGTCTGCTTCTGTGGTAGACGGGTGGAGGGTGTGGACCAAATGGACTCTAGAAAGGAAAATATGCTGATAACTCCAGGGGTGACTCTGTGGCCAACTCGCGCATCCAGTCTTAAGCAAGCTGACCCTTAGCACACCCGGACATCCACACCACAGCAGTAACATTTGTTGGAGTGGCACTGGTGTTTCAGCAGGGCACTGTCATTGCTTGGACCAGCACCGGGTTGCCAGCACGGTGTTGGGAAAGCTTTCCTAGTAAGGCTTTATCTATCATCCCCCCTCAGTCTTGATGCATGAAGATGCCCATCACCACCATCCTTACCCAGTGTCCACCCTCCACTTCCCTTTCCTCCTGCCAAACACGTCCTTTCTTCCACCCAAAAGACAAATTGTCCAGCCTCCATTTCTACTGAGGTCTGGGAACATGCACCCTCTACTGTTTTTGTCTTGTTTTGCCTTTGCATTTTTTTTTTTTTTAATCTGGAAGAGAAAAGCAGAAGGGGAGGGAGAGAGAATCCCAAGAGGACTCTGCACAGAGCATGGAGCCCACCCTGAGATCACGATCTGAGCCAAAACCAAGAGTCGGACTCTCAACTGACTATGCCGAGGCACCCCTGGTTTTCCTTTTATATTCCCCCTCTCTTAGCTCTCCTTTCCTTCTTTTTTCACTCCACTTTTCCTTCTTTTTTCACTCCACCTTTCCTTACACTTTATCCCTTCATACTTCCTCCCTTTTTTCTTCCCATATTACCATGCAAAGGAGCACTTCTTTTGCAGACCTATTCTCCATTCTTCATATCAATACATAATCTACTGTCTACACCTATTTCCTTTTATAAGGAAGGAAGGGGGTTTCTTTAAGCCATAAAAAAATCTAAAAATCTATTTACATATAACCAAAACAAGTTAAGTAAGGAACAAAATAAAACCTCTTCCATTTAAATCAAAGACAGGACAAGAAATTCTGCCATCAATTATGACCATCATACTGGTCAACATAGCTAGTACAAGAAGTATGGAAAAGAAACGAGACGGGAAAGCGAAAAGAGAGAGAGAGAAAACTAATTATTTGTGTATAATGTGATTATCTACCCAGAAATCTAAAAGAATCAATTGGAAAATTGTTCTAAATAATGTAAGAAATAAATAAGATCGCCACATACAAGATCAACCTACAGAAACCACTAGTATCTGTATTTATCAATAATATTCACTTAGAAAATGTAATGAACAAAGGATTTTATCATGACAATCACAAAACACTAAGATTAACCCTAATAATAAATGTGCTAAAAATAAAAGCCTTCAATCTCTCCAAGTTAATCTATATAATAAACATAATCTAAGTGAACCTGACATACTTGATCGCAAAGTTCATATAAAAGGGGAACGACTAGGGACGCCTGGGTGGCTCAGTCAGTTGACTCTTCATTTTGGCTCAGGTCATGATCTCAGGGTTGTGAGATCAAGCCCCACTTTGGGCTTTCTGTGCAGCAGGGAGTCTGCTTGGAATTCTCTCTCTCCTTGCTCTCTGACCTTCCCCCTACTCATGCTCTCTCTTTTTCTCTCTCTCTCTCTCAAAACAAATAAATAAATCTTTTAAAAGGAGAATTCAAAATATTCAAGAAAATTTAGCAAAAAAATAAAAATGTGAACATGCACAGCCAAATATTAAATATACTATGTAGTTATGTAAATTAAAATGGTGTGGCATTTTTGCTTCCAGAGCAACAGAAAAGAATAAACAGGGAGGAATAAATAGAAGTCTCATATATATGTGAACCTAATACATAAAATCTATCAATGCAGAATATATGCAATAAATAGCACTGGGAATATCATGTCTGTACTTTGGAAGAAAACTCAGATTTCTACATCACTCCATATACAAAAATAAATTCCAAGGCAACTCAAGAGCTAAACACACTCACAAATTAATATAGTGGAAGAAAAAACAGAAGACTTTTATAATCTTGGGATTAGGAATATCTTTCTAAGCAAGAATATAATGCTATGTATGTTCTAGATAAAGCTCTATAAAGAAAAAGAGTAGAGAGAATTTTTAAATTCTTTAAGATGAAATACACTATAAGCAAAGCTAAAAGGCAAGCAACTAGGAGAAAACATTTACAACATTTGCAATAAAAACGTTTCAGACAACAGATGACTTTCTATCTTATATAAAGAGCTTTTGCGAATCAAAAATAAAACAACCTAAGAGGGAAAAAGTGGACAAGGATAAGCTAACATTGATTGTGGGGATATTGGCCAAGCAATAACCTAAGGGCTTTCATAGATAAACTCAACTAATCTGCATAATGACCCTTTGATCAGATGCTATTAGTAACTCCATTTTGCAGGCAAGAAAACTGAGCTACAGAGAAATTTAAGAATTTGTCCTGAGTTTTACAGTTAGCAACTATTAGAGTCGGGGTTCAAAGTTTTAAATTCTGACACCACAGCCTAATTTGCAGAAAGAAAAAAATACAAATAGCAGATAAACTTAAAAAAGCTTTTCAACCTTTGTACCAGGGAAATGCCAACACAAAAACACAAAAAGTTATTTTTGTCTACCTGTCAGTTAAAAATAATTAAATGGATTAATCAACACGGTGAAGAGGATAGGGAAACCGTTACTCTTATACTCAGTTACTGGGGATGTCCCTCGGCTTAACATTTTTAGAGGGTCATTTAGCAGTGTCCATCAAACTTAACAGGACAAACTCTTTGATCCAACAAGTCCATTTCTATCCCATGGAAATGTGTCCAGAGATGCACACATGCAAAACTGAAAACAGCCTATACGTCCATCAGTAAGGAAATGGTTAACAGGTGATTATACATACAATCATCAAAAGAATGTAGTAGAGTGAAAAAAAAATGATGTGTTCTCTCTCTGTGAACGGACCGGGAAAGACCTCTAAGACATATCATTATGTTAAAAAAAAGCAAGTTCTCAAATGATATATATAATCTGATCATATACAAATATGTACACATTACATATTCATCTATTCACTCAACAACAACAACAACAAAATTAGCAGCTGCTACATGCCAGGAACTGTTCTAACCAGTAGAGACAAAACGTGACCAAATAGATAGTCTTTCCTAAAGCTGGCATTAGGGTG
>NC_048231.1:62351850-62359265 GCF_002007445.2 Ailuropoda melanoleuca
GTCAGGTGAAATTGTCACAGAAAAATCTAGTTATAGTTAGGCCAGAGGGTCTAAACCAGAGATTTTATCGCTCTTATGTTGACAATAATAGCAGCTAGAACTGACACTGAGCTTTTTCCATGTGATAGGCTATGTCCTAAGTGTTTTGTACCTGTTTCATCTCAAATCCTTTTGACTCCATAAAAATATTCGCTTCAAAACATTAGGTAACTTGCCCATGCTCATGGCTAGTATTGACAAGAGCTGGAATTCAGACTCTAGTTTGTCTATCTCCAAATGCTATGTCTAGTCCAACATACTATGTTGGACAAAAATAAAAATAGAAAAAAACCCACAATTAAAACATTAGTCAAAGATTAAACACTATAGGAAAAATACCATGAGCATATTCCTTTAGAAAGTTGATTTATAAAAGCAACGTCTGTAAAAGCCAGGAAGCAATGTTCCAAAAGGTAAACCAAGGCATAGGATTTGTAGCCACGGCTTTCTAGAACTCTCTTAGAAGCACAAGTGCATCAAAAATATCATGTTGCAATATTTTTGAAGGTAAGTTCTAGAAGCACTGGAGATTTATAATGATAAAAATTACATGATAACCTTTTATGCAACAGGCTTATTGAACACAACATTACGTTAGTGATGCTATTCTAAAAACAACTAGTCGTGCTGAGCTAAATTTTCCAAGAATGCAATTTAAGCCCACAGTAAGGTATATTATAAAATGAATGGAATACTGTGGTTCAAACACAGTCCTCCGAATGGTCCATCTGTGGACCTTATCTCACCGATTCTCATTAAACAGTGATTTCATTTCTCTACACCATCACAAGCTCCACTCCTGGGTAGTCGTTCAGCTGCCTGGCTAGTCTCACAACACATGCAAATATGAATTAAAGGCGGCCGCACCACAAGACAGAGGAGAGTTTGCTGATACCCTTCCCAGTGTGAAGCACGGGGCCCCAGCCATCACAGATGGGAAAAAGAAATTGGTGGTCCCAGCAGGCCTTCTGCTTATTACCCTGAGGCCTCATTTGGAGCGTGGCAGTCACACATAGGCGCGTGCATGCGCGCATACACACGCGCATGCGCACACACATGCAGCTCTAAACCACTCCACCTGCCCCCCATTCCACGCGCTGTGAGGTTAAAGATGTGTTTGGACTCCTGGAAAATAAAAATCCCAAAGCCTTTACAGCTACCTTGTCACTGACTCTCACTGCTCCCAGTACAACATGTCAAAGAAGGTATGTTTTCCTCGTTAGACTTACGGGAAATTGGAGTGTGAAATGTAACCATTTGTCCAGAGCCAGGAGGACAATCAGAGACAGAAAACAGAAGCAGAAGTTCTCTGTCCTCTGACCTCCTCCAGTTTGCACCTTTCCTACAGCCTGACGTCGTTTCTACGATATAGTCCGGTGACTCGCAAAGTCGTCTCTTCTCCCCTGTGTGACAATCAGCTCCTTAGGGTGCAGGGTGATTTCCAGTTTCGTTTTGTGTTCTCACCACAATATGGTTCCCTCCAGGGTAACTCTGCGTGTGTGTCCGGGACTGGCATAAGAGGGTCACCAAGATACAAATAGAGAGGCTGAATGGGCCTGGGCAGCTCTGGCAAGAGAGGCAGTCAAGGAGGGCACAGGCTCGGCATTAGTGACTTTGTCTTCTGGGGCAGAGTCCTTCACGTCTGTTGACTGCCAGTCATCAGGAATGGAGGATGGGGAGCATACGCTAGAAAGGGAGAAAATACACCCAACATTGGTTACCAAAGAAGCTAGTCAGATTTGGAAGTAATGGGTGAGGCAGGAGCCTGACATAAGAAGCACTAGTCTCTACCGACCTCCTGGGAGGTGTGAGGTGGCTCCTGGAAGTACTCATCTTTCAGTTTCCTGGGAGCCCTGGGGCCCTAAACTCATGTCAGCCCAGAGAAAACCTCATGGGGGTCCCATGATCCACTGGCTGAGATTAGCCTGACCCTGGTGCAGGTAGAGGTATGAACCAGTTGTGAACTCCCCCAGGAGTGGTCCAAGTCTGCAGGTGTTTATCATTCTATGCTAACAGCCTGGACTGCAAGTATCAGCTGCCAGCCACATAAGAAGCTGTCGTGGACCTTCCAGCCCAGCCAAGCCATGGATGAATACAGACTGAGCCAACTTCACAGGAGTAGGAGAACCTCCCAGGAGCAGAAGAACTTTCCAGAAGAGCCCAGAATTAATATAATAAAATGGCAGTTATTCTAAGCCAGAAGTTTTAAAGTGCTTTGTTAACAAGTTAAAGTGCTCTGATAACCAGAACACTGAGCATAATGCCAAAACGAAACAAGATTTTGCAAGGCACGGTGGGGGCAGGGGGAAGGGAGAGTGTCTTGCAGTGAAGAGTGAGTGTATTCTGCATGTGAAATTACATTAACTATTGGAGATAGCGTGCAGATTAAGATAACTACTCTTTAAAGATGCCCCCTCCCTGGTGAATCATACCTCCCGACCTTGCATTGTCCCCTTCCACAGTGAATGTGTGACCAATACAAAACATGGAAGAAGTCAGTTGGTGTGACTCCCAAAGTTATTAGGTCATGAAAAATCTTGTGGCTTTTGCTCTGGGAGAAGCTATCCACTGTGGAACCCTGAGCGTGCCATGCTAAGGAGAGGTCCCATGGAAAGAAAGAAAGAGGGCCAGCCAGCCCTTTTCACTGAGGTGGCAAACATAGAGAGAGAAGAAATCATTTGGGTATCTGGTCCGGTCAAGCCTCCAAATGACCCCAGCCTCCACTGTACCTGTCTTCAATCACATGAGACACCCCAGGCAAGAGCCTTCAGCTGAGCTTAGTCAACCCACAGAACTTGGAAAGGTGATATGAAATTATTTTTAAGGCAATAAGTTTTGGGTTTTTCTGTTGTGCAGCAATAGGTAACTGAAAAATGAGGTTTGTACAATATAAATATCTCAAATATTTTGGTTCTTTCCTACACAGACGTTTTCTGCTTATGACAAATGCAAAGTCTGATATATCCTTCATGTGACCAAAACGTCAAAACAAATCATTCCTCTACCAGGTCATAGGAAAAAAACAAAGTGGGAGAATAACATTCTACCATATATCAAAAGAACTTATGACATCTGTGAGCTATTTCTAGTGCAGCAATGAAAATGGGACAACTAGATATTTGGGTTAAAGAACCAAGTGGTCCAAATTGACTTGGACTTGTGGGAAACCTATGCTAGGTGAGCATGGTATCGTTAGACCTTAGTCTCTAAGTGTCCACGGTGGCCCACTTACAGGAAATTACCCCTAGATAACTTTCATATTACAAACACAGCAAATCATGCAGCGTCAAATAAGGTCCTAGATTATGCAGAAGACAGATTATATTAGAGAGTTGAACTTAAGGAGCTGCTGTGGGAAAATAGTTGCTAGGTGGTTTTAGGCAGTTTAAGGAAAGGCAGTAAGCTTAAGAACCATGCAAGCCATGCGGGAGATGGGGTCCTGGGCCTCCACACCACGGCGGAGCTCCCTGTCCAGCCATGCATTGGGTCCGTCACTTATGGTCATTTGCCTCTCACTCAGGTGCATATGTGTTCTTTCATCCCTACCTATCCCCAATTTTCTCAGACATTTCCAATATCAGGGGCACATACCCATCCTAGTAAAGGTACTTCTCTATATATATTACCATAGGTGATTCAATTCTGTAACTTCATATAGAGGCATCGTGTAATAGTTAGAAGTTGGGCTCTGGAGTCAGACTGACCTGAATTTGAAACCCTGTTCTGCCACTTACTAGCTGTGAGAACATGAATAAGTGATTTCACCTCTCTGAGCCTCAGTTTCCCCATGGGTAAGATGGGGATAATAATGGTGCCTACATAATGGGATTTCTGAGACTATTCAATGCATGGAAAATGCTTAGACCATTGAACATACTCAAATATTAAGTATTACATTATTCTTTTTTTTTTAAAGATTTTATTTATTTATTTGACAGAGATAGAGACAGTCAGCGAGAGAGGGAACACAAGCAGGGGGAGTGGGAGAGGAAGAAGCAGGCTCACAGCAGAGGAGCCTGACGTGGGGCTCAATCACACAACGCAGGGATCACGCCCTGAGCCGAAGGCAGACGCTTAACCGCTGTGCCACCCAGGCGCCCCCAAGTATTACATTATTCTTGAAAAATCATGTATTTTTTCCTTCCTCCTACCTCCTCCGAGGATTTGCACATCCTGAACTAAAATGACTAAGGGAGAGAGAGAAAGACCCTTTTCAGCCTAGTTCCCCACAGGGTTGTTAGCCTAGGTCCAGAGAGGATTTCATTATTTTGCAGATACTTCAACCTAACTCTGTGAAGGCGCCTTTCACCCTCCCCTCTCCAGGACCCACCCTCGGCCTCCTGAGAGGGAGCAAGGAGCCAGAGAGTGCAGGAGGATTGACCACCAGCACATGAAGAAGTGAGACTCTGGAGGTGGCAAACCAAGGAGGAGGTGAGGGGCAGGAGAGGGCTGTGGGAGGGATGACGGAGAAGAAAGAGGGGGTCCAATGAGAAAGAGCTTCCTCTGCCTACGACCAGACTGCTGGACCAGGGCCCAGCCCAGTGAGGCACACAGCTGGAAACAAAGGCAGTGGAACAGAGCAGAAGAGCCACCCAAGTCTCTAGCTCCTCTTCAGGGCTTCAAAATGATTTGGAATATATTAGGAAAAACCCAAATACGAGACTTCTCAGGTTTTCGAGTGGGTGGTTGGCTGGCTAACAGCAAGACCATTTGCAGCAAAGGTAACACTGTCTATGCCCTCCACGTGGGGTTGGCTGGGGCACGCTGCTATGTTTTCTACAGAGTGTAAAGCACAAATAAAAAAAAAAAAGTCATTTTCAGACTACAAATCAAAATTTGGAGAGGAAATGGGAAACACACTGACTTTATTTGCCCCAAAGGAATCAGACATTCCCGGTAAACATTCTTCTATAGCCTCATGGTGTCTTGCTAAAGCCGGCAGTACCGTCAGGAGATGCCTTCTTGCTCCCACTCCAGCCAGGTATTCTCAGTCATTTCCCAGCCTCAGGCCAGCCCAGCTTGGGGAAACCCTGCCCACGGGAACAATGGAGAAGGTGGGGGGTAGTATCCTCAGTTACTGGTCTCTGCTGGTCACTGGTCTTAAGTATGCTCTGTGACTTTGCTCAGCTCCTGAATAGCCCGTAGATTTCTCCTTTATAAGCAGTTTATCAGTCAGCTCATGCATCCATAACAAAATATCATAGACTGGGTAGTTTAAACAACAGAAATTTATTTTCTCACAGCTATGGAGGCTGGAAGTTCCAGATCAGGGTGGCAGCCAATTCAGTTCCTGGTGAGGACTCTCCAGCTTATAGACAGTGTCTTCTCACTGTGTCCTCACGTGTCAGAGAGTTCATTCTCTCTCTTCCTCTTATAAAACCACAATTCTATCAGATGAAGGCCCCCCTCTTATGACCTAAGTAACTTTAAGAACCTCCCCAAGACTCTATCTGCAGATGTAGTCTGCTTGCGTAAGCCAGCACATGAATTTGGGGAGAACACAAGCATCCAGTCCCTAGCACCCAGACTGGCTGTGTGTCTGTCTCTTTCTCCTGCCCATTCATGGCTGATCCCATGCTTCCTTGCCTCTCTGCAATGCTGGATCCTTTGCTACCAAAAGAATGAAGGGAAAAGCTGAACAGTATTTATCAATGAACTTTAATTCTCACATTGGGACAATGCTTTGGCATCACCAGTGACTTTCACATTTTGTTTCAATTGATTCCTCAACAGGTATTATTAGCCTCTTTTTCTAGATGAGGAAACAAGGCCAAGAGATGTGAAATGGCTTGTGCAAAGGTACAAAGCCAGGAAGTAGCAGAGCAGAACTCAGGCTAGGTCTGCTGGAGACCAATGTCTAGATAATCCACAAAATTCTTCACCCTCTTTTCCGTCAACACCACCACTGCTGAGGTTCAGAACCTTCTCCTTTCTCACTAGGAAACTGGCATGATGTCCTCACTCATCTTCCTGGTCCCTGTGCTACTCATTACCAATTGCCTGTCAGGACACACTGTAACTATACTTGTGGCATCTCTCTGCTCATAAACTTAGAAGCAGTGACGTGGCACCAGCAAGCATGCCCAGTGCCCAGATATTGGTTTCTAAATACCATTCTTCAATCAAAGAAACCAAGCGTCTTTGGAGAAATGGCTGATTCTAGAGCTGAGACAGGATACAATATAAGGTAAGATACAGTAGCATCTGGAGCATCCTGTAAACCAGAAAGCATGGACGTGCTCAAAACACACACAGAGACACACACTCACAATGATGGGGACATGTCAAAACAAGAGAGGAGACGACCTGAAAGCATTCCCAATGGTCAAAGGTAGAATAATTAAAGAAAAAAAAATAACAATAGTATTGGTTATGACCAAAAAGTTACTGAAATAGTAAGTATAAATATAAAGGAAGGAAACAAGCATCAAAATCCAGAAGGCACAGAGAACCCCCCCTCAAAATCAATAAAAATAGGTCAACACCCGGACATCTAATAGTAAAACTTACAAATCTCAGAGACAGAGAAAATCCTGAAAGCAGCTCGAGACAAGATGTCTGTAACCTATCACAGTAGAAACATTAGATTGGCAGCAGACCTATCCACAGAGACCTGACAGGCCAGAAAGGCTTGGCATGACATATTCAGGGTGCTAAACGAGAAAAATACGCAGCCAAGAATACTATATCCAGCTAGGCTGTCATTGAAAATAGAAGGAGGGGGTGCCTGGGTGGCTCAGTTGTTAAGCGTCTGCCTTCGGCTCAGTGTGATCCCAGGGTCCTGGAACTGAGCCCTGCATCGGGCTCCCTGCTCTGCTGGGAGCCTACTTCTTCCTCTCCCACTCCCCCTGCTTGTGCTCCCTCTCTCACTGGCTGTCTCACTCCCTGTCAAATAAATAAATAAAATCTTTAAAATATATATATATATATATATAGAGAGAGAGAGAGAGAGAGAGAGAGATAAAAAGCTTCCAGGACAAACAGAAACTAAAAGAATTTGCAATCACCAAACCAGCCCTACAAGAAATACTGAAAGGGGTCCTCTAAGCAAAGAGAGAGCCTAAAAGTAACACAGACCAGAAAGGAATAGAGACAACATGAAGTAACAGTCACCTTACAGGCAATACAATGGTACTAAATTCATATCTTTCAATAGTTACCCTGATGTAAATGGGCTAAATGCCCCAATCAAAAGACACAAGGTATCAGACTGGATAAAATAAATAAATAAGACCCATTGATATGCTGTCTGCAAGAGACTCATTTTAGACTCAAAGACACAACCAGATTTAAAGTGAGGGGGTGTCAGCCATTGCACTACTGGGTGTTTACCCCAAAGATACAGACGTAGTGAAGAGAAGGGCCATATGCACCCC
>NC_048231.1:62359365-62435000 GCF_002007445.2 Ailuropoda melanoleuca
GGAGGGCACGTATTGCATGGTGCACTGGGTGTTATACGCAACTAATGAAGCATCGAACTTTACATCGGAAAAAAAAAAAAGTGAGGGGGTGGAAAACCATTTACCATACTAATGGACATCAAAAGAAAGCTGGGGTGGCAATCTTTATATCAGAAAAATTAGATTTTAAACCAAAAACTATAATGGGAGATGAGGAAGGACACTATATCATACTTTAAGTATGTATCATACTTTAAGGTCTATCCAACAAGAAGATGTAACAATTGTAAATATTTATGCCCCTAACACTGAAGCTGCCAATTATATAAGCCAATTAATAACAAAATCAAAGAAACACAGTGACAATAATAAAATAATAGAAGGGGACTTTAACACCACCCTCACTGAAATGACAGATCATCTAAGCAAAAGATCAACAAGGAAATAAGGGCTTTAAATGACACACTTGACCAGATGGACTTCATAGATATATTCAGAACATTCCATCCCAAAGCAACAGAATAGACATTCTTCTCTAGTGCACATGGAACATTCTCCAGAATAGATCACATCCTGGGTCACAAATCAGGTCTCAACCAGTACCAAAAGACTGGGATCATTCCCTGCATATTTTCAGACCGACCACAATGCTTTGAAACTCAAACTCAATCACAAGATGGAAGTTGGAAAGAACCCAAACACATGGAGGCTAAAGAGCATCCTGTTAAAGAATGAATGGGTCAACCAGGAAATTGAAGAAGAATTTTAAAAATTCATGGAAACAAATGAAAATGAAAACACAACTGTTCAAAATATTTGGGATGCAGCAAAGGCAGTCCTAAGAGGGAAGTATTTAGCAATACAAGCCTTTCTCAAGAAACAAGAAAAGTCTCAAATACACAACCTAACCCTAGACCTAAAGGAACTGGAGAAAGAACAGCAAATAAAGCCTAAACCCAGCAGAAGAGAAATAATAAAGATAAGAGCAGAAATCAATGAAATAGAAACCAAAAGAACAGTAGAACAGATCAATGAAACTAGGACTGGTTCTTTGAAAGAATTAATAAGATCGATAAACCCCTGGCCAGACTTATCAAAAAGAAAAAAGAAAGGACCCAAATAAATAAAATCATGAATGAAAGAGGAGACATCGCAATCAACACCAAATAAATACAAATAATTATAACAACATATTATGAGGAACTTATATGACAAAAAATTAGACAATCTGGAAGAAATGGATGAATTCCTAGAGACGTATAAACTACCAAAACTGAACCAGGAAATAATAGAAAACCTGAGCAGACCCATAACCAGCAAGGAAATTGAAGCAGTAATCAAAAATCTCCCAACAAACAAGAGTCCAGGGCCAGATGGCTTCCCAGGGGAATTCTACCACACATTTAAAGAACCAATACCTATTCTTCTGAAACTGTTCCAAAAAGTAGAAATGGAAGGAAAACTTCCAAACTCATTTCATGAGGCCAGCATTACCTTGATCCCAAAATCAGACAAAGACCCAACCAAAAAGGAGAATTACACACCAATATCCCTGAAAATTCTCACCAAAATACTAGCCAATAGGATCCAACAGTACATTAAAAGGATTATCCACCACGACCAAGTGGGATTTACTCCTGGGCTGCAAGGTTGGTTCAACATCCACAAATCAATCAATGTGATACACTACATTAAAAGAAAGAACAAGAACCATATGATACTCTCAATAGATGCAGAAAAAGCATTTGACAAAAAAGCACAGCATCCTTTCTTGATTAAAACTCTTCACAGTGTAGGGATGGAGGGTACCTACCTCAATATCGTAAAAGTCATCTAGGAAAAACCCACAGCAAATATCATTCTCAATGGGGAAAAACTGAGAGCTTTTCCCCTAAGGTCAGGAACATGGCAGCGATGCCCACTATTGCCACTGCTATTCAACATAATACTAGAAGTCCTTGCCTCAGCAATCAGACAACAAAAAGAAATAAACGGCATCTGAATCAGCAAAGAAGACAAACTCTCACTCTTTGCAGATGATATGAAACTTTATGTGGAAAACTCAAAAGACTCCACCCCAAAACTGCTAGAACTCACACGGGAATTCAGTAAATTGGCAGGATATAAAATCAATGCACAGAAATCAGTTGCATTTCTATACACTAACAACAAGACAGAAGAAAGAGAAATTAAGGAGTCGATCCCATTTACAATTGCACCCAAAACCATAAGATACCTAGGAATAAATCTAACCAAAGAGGAAAAGAATCTGTACTCAGAAAACTATAGAATACTCATGAAAGAAATTGAGGAAGACCCAAAGAAATGGAAAAACATTCCATGCTCATGGATTGGAAGAACAAATATTGTGAAAATGTCTATGCTACTTAGAGCAATCTACATATTTAATGCAATCCATATCAAAGTACCATCAACTTTTTTCACAGAAATGAAACAAATAATCCTAAAATTTGCATGGAAACAGAAAAGACCCTGAATAGCCAGGGGAATGTTGAAAAAGAAAAGCAAAGCTGCAGCATCACAATTTGGACTTCAAGATCTATTACAAAGCTGTAATCATCAAGATAGTATGGTACTGGCACAAAAATAGACACATAGATCAATGGAACAGAATAGAGAGCCCAGAAATGGACCTTCAACTTAATGGCCAACTAATCTTTGACAAAGCAGGAAAGAATGTCGATGGAAAAAAGGCAGTCTCCTCAACAAATGGTGTTGGGAAAATTGGACAACTACATGCAGATAAAACTGGACCATTTCCTTACATCACACACAAAAACAGACTCAAAATGGATGAAAGACCTACATGTGAGACAGGGATCCATCAAAATCCTTGAGGAGAACACAGGCAGCAACCTTTTCGACCTCAGCCATAGCAACTTCTTCCTAGACACATCGCCAAAAGCAAGGGAAGCAAGGGCAAAAATGAACTACTGGGACTTCATCAAGATAAAAATCTTTTGCATAATAAAGGAAACAGTCAACAAAACCAAAGGACAACTGACAGAATGGGAGAAGATATTTGCAAGTGATGTATCAGATAAAGGGCAAATATCCAAAATCTATAAAGAACTTATCAAACTCAACATCCAAAGAACAAATAATCCAATCAAGAAATGGGCAGAAGGCATGAACAGACATTTCTGTAAAGAAGACATTCAAATGGCCAACAGACACATGAAAAAGCGTTCAACATCACTCAGCATCAGGGAAATACAAATCAAAACCACAATGAGATACCACCTCGTACCAGTCAGAATGGCTGAAATTAACAAGTCAGAAAACGACAGATGTTGGCAAGGATGTGAATAAAGGAGTACCCTCCTACGCTATTGGTGGGAATGCAAACTGGTGCAGCCACTCTGGAAAACAGTATGGAGGTTCCTCAAAAAGTTGAAAATAGAGCTACCCTATGACCCACCAATTGCACTACTGGGTTTTAACCCCAAAGATAAAAATGTAGTGATCCAAAGGGGCACGTGCACCCCAATGTTTATAGCAGCAACGTCCACAATAGCCAAACTATGGAAAGAGCCTAGATGTCCATCGACAGGTGAATCGATAAAGAAGATGTGGTATATATATACAATGGAATATTATGCAGCCGTCAAAAAATGAAATCTTGCCATTTGCAACAAAGTGGATGGAACTAGAGGGTATTATGCTAAGCGAAATAAGTCAATCAAAGAAATACAATTATCATATGATCTCACTGATATGTGCAATTTGAGATACAAGGCAGAGGATCATAGAGGAAGAGAGGAAAAAATGAACAAGATGAAACCAGAGAGTGAGACAAACCATAAGATACTTTTAATCTCAGGAAACAAACTGAGGGTTGCTGGAGCAGAGGGGGGTGGGAGGGTTGGGGTAGATGGGTGGTGGACATTGGGGAAGATATGTGCGATGGTGAGCTCTGTGAATTGTTTAAGACTGATGGATCACAGACCTGTACCTCTGAAACAAATAATACATTATATGTTAATAAAAATACAATTAAATTAAATTAAATTTAAAAATAACTATAGTATTGGTTATGACCAAAAAATTACTGAAATTATAAATATAAATATATGGCTGAATAAATAAGTAAATGGGGGAGAAGAGACAAATAAATCTTCCTTACAGAAGAATTTCCAAATAATAAATGTAAAAGAAATGAGAGAAATAGAAAATCACCATTAGAACACCATAGTAATTGTTGCTGCAGGCAAGATCCTCCAATGAATATTAAAATTAGAAGGTGAAACGTTAAGGAGAAACAAGATTTTGTGTAGCCTTAAATTATCTTCCCCATAATATTTCTTAATTACTGTGGTGGTTTTAACATATGTCCATAAATTCTTTGATACTCCTCTCTCCAGGAAGTACAGCTTAGTTCCCCTCCCTGCGAGCGCAGCTGGACTTAGTCGCTTCTGAAGAATGGTGGCTTAGTCGGTTTGGGCTGCTATAACAGGATATTATAGATTAGGTGGGTTATAAACAACAGGGTCTTACTTCTTACCATTCTAGAGGCTGGAAGTCTAAGATCATAGTGCCAAGCAGTTTCGGAGCCTGGTGAGAGCCCACTTCCGGGTCCACAGACAGCTGTGTTCTCACTATGTCCTCATGTAACGGAATGGGCAAGAGAGCTCTCTGGGGTCTCTTTTTTAAGGACACAATTTCCTTCATGGAGTCTCTATCCTCTTGACCTAATCACCTCCCTAAGGCCCCATCTCCTAATACCACCACACTGGGGGTGAGGAGGTCAACATAATGAATTCTGGGGACATGAACATTCATTCTATAACAAATGAAAAGGGAAAAATAGTAATATTTCAATGGAGTCATCTAACAGATACCCCTTCACCAAGTGGTCAAGGTCAACATCACCAGTCATAAGTCATGCTGATCTCATGCATCCCTTGATGTGATGCATGGAGAGAGCACTTCACCTCTATGCTATTCTTCCCCAAGATCTATAATCCCGGTCTAATCATGAGAAAGTACCAGATGAACCCAAATCGAGAAAATTCTGCAAACACCTGGCCCACACTCTTCAAGAGTATCAAGGTCATGAAGACTGAGAAACTCTCACAGTTGGAGGGAGGTATGAAGCTGTGACAACTAAATGCCACGCGGGTCCTGAACGCAATCCTAGTACAGAAAGAGGGTATTAGGGGCGCCTGGGTGGCACAGCGGTTAAGCGTCTGCCTTCGGCTCAGGGCGTGATCCCGGCGTTACGGGATCGAGCCCCCCATCATGCTCCTCCGCTAGGAGCCTGCTTCTTCCTCTCCCACTCCCCCTGCTTGTGTTCCCTCTCTCGCTGGCTGTCTCTATCTCTGTCGAATAAATAAATAAAATCTTAAAAAAAAAAAAAAGAGGGTATTAGTGGAGCAACTGGTAAAAGGTGAATAAAACCTGCTAGTTAGTTCTAAAAAACAAACAAAACACCTTGTAGTGTCTAAACAGCATACAAACTGCTGAGCTGAGCACACAAGATGTAACTCAGAGTCCACTTTGCCCTCTCTTGTCACCTCCCACTCTGCTCTCTACAACTCAGCCACACCAAACTGAGGGACGCCCCTAAGAAAGCTAAGCTGGTCATACCTTCTCGCCTCTTCTTTTATTTCACCCTCTGCCTGGAATCCCTTCTGCCCTCTATGCCACACAACTACTCATCCATTTCTCTGGTAATTACGTTTTTAACTTTTTAAATTATTTTTATTTTATTTTTTAAAGATTTTATTTATTTATTTGACAGAGAGGGGAACAGAGCAGGAGTGTGGGGAGGGGCAGAGGGAGAAGCGGACTCCCCACTAAGCAGGGAGCCTGATGCGGGGCTCCATCCCAGGACCCCGGATTCATGACCCCAGCCCAAGGCAGATGCTTAACGAACTGAGCTACCCAGGCACCCCTGATAATTACCTTTTTTTAAAGTTCAGCCCAAGAATTTCTTCTTCATTGAACTTTTCTTCTGACTGTCCTCTCAACCCAGTAGCCAGTCTTTCTCTCCTTCCCTCTTTCTCTTTCATGGACACCAGGAATCCCATACCTACATTTATCAGTAGCTATAATATTTTAGTGCATTTCCTTAAATGACTGTGTCTTCCTCTCCTAGATAAAAAAAGTCTTGAGGGAATCCTGATCTTATTCATCTTTTATAGCCTTGGAGTTTAACATACGCTTTATACATATTGGATGAATGAATGAATGAAAAAAACAAATTAAGGAGTAATGAACAAACTCACACTAGAAATCTTTTGGCTAGAAATGATAGATGTGTAAATTCATCTCAGCTTTGCAGACAAGTTTGAACAGAATTTTCATTCCAAATTTCAAAATGCTTTATAGGAATGCACACATCCGGGCACCTGGGTGGTTCAGTTGGTTAAGCGTCTGCCTTCGGCTCAGGTAGTGATCCTGGGGTCCTGGGATTGAGCCCTGCGTCAGGCTCCCTGCTCAGCGGGAAGTCGGCTTCTCCCTCCCCTTTTCATGCTCACACACACTCTCTGTCTCTCAAATAAATAAATAAAATCTCTTTAAAAAAAAAAAAAAGAAAAAGGAGTACATCCATCCATCCTCAAAGTACATCTTTTTTTTTAAGATTTTATTTATTTGAGAGAGAGAGAGAGAACACGTGAAGGGGAGGGGCAGAGGGAGAAGGAGAAGCAGACCCCTCCATCAGCAGGGAGTATGACGCAGGGCTTGATCCCAGGACCCTGAGAAGACGACCAGAGCGGAAGGCAAACATCAACTGAGCCACTCAGGCGCCCCCTCAAAGTACATCTTGAGGTCAGCAGACATCCTGGTGGCGAACCAAGGCCTGTCACAAACAAGCCCACCTCATGGAGGGCCCAGGCTCTGGAGCTCACCTCTGGACATTTCTCATTTCCAGTTACTCAGCGTGTTCAATTAAAACAGTCCTACATAGAGCCACATTGGGCTTCCTTTAAATGCAGAGCCTTTAAATAAATAATATAATATAATATAATATAATATAATATAATATAATGAAATAAAATAAAATAAAATAAAATAAAATAAAATAAAATAAAAGCGGAGCCTTTATTTCTGCCTGGAGAAAAAAAAAAGCCATAATAGGAGCTGGATAGTGTCTAAAGTTAAGCCAGGGTTCTTTGAGCAGGAAAATGGTTAAGTATGGGTTGGCTGGAGAAGAGATAAGATTCATTGATATAACTATAATCAATAAATTTAACTATTAAGCACCAAACGCATGTACACATACAAAGCATTGTGCTAAAACCGTAGTATATGTACAAAAGTTTAACACTGCTTCTACCCTGAGAGGAAGAGAGATCTGGAGACAGAGACCACCCATATCCCTTTAAAAAGATGGCTAACACAACAACAACAACAACAACAACAACAAAAGCATAAAATTCAAATTCAAAGATCTCCATATCCCCCTTCTCAGGGGATGCTAGACAGTAAAGTCAGGTCCCAGGGCATCATCTTGACATAACGGGGGAAACACTGACTGCAAGAGTCCCTGGCCCATGACCGAGGCTCAGAACTTAAAACATGTCCCCCAGGCCCAGTCTAGCCATCAAAGAAGAACTGGCTTTACATTCTAGTTCTTTCCCATTGCCTCAGAAATAGGGACTTTCCTCATATTAGCTAATTCTCTCCTTAGAATGTAGGTAGAGGAGAGGGTGACTAGTTACTATTTGCTCAACTATCTTATCTACCTTAGAAGAAAAAAGTTTAATAAATCAGAACAATCTTCCAGTTGGGCCCATCCAGTTGGGTTAATCCTGTTCACCATTATGAAATTCTCTTTTGACTTATAAAATCTTTAGCACTAACACAGAATTACTGTCTAAATCTTCAATATTATGACTCTAACATCTGTCTTTTCCAAATAGAAGGATAAAGCATATCCAAAAAGGGAGCTATTCACATACAAGCATTCCTTTTCATCTCAGCCCGCAAGTTTCAACAGTGCAAAGAGAATTTCAAGAAAAAAATTCCACACGTTGATAAAAAAAAAAAAAGTGCTGTAATTGAGAGAAGGGAAGTTTAAAGAGAAGTTGAGACTTCAGTTTAGCTTTGAAAAACAAGTAGACTAAAATGGTGGTGAGAAGGAGAACAGATATTCTGAGCAGGTAGAGCAAAGTTACAGGCAGGAATGCATATGGCAGCTTCAATTCATTTCTAGACTAACTGAAGAAGAGGCTGCATGTAAGGGCGATGGGAGATGAGATTAGAGAGTTAGGTTGATGGCATATGGTGAAGATTTGCAATATCAAGAAAGAGATTTTCCTCTGTAAATGTAGAAACGGAAACCACTTATGATCTGTGTTCAGAGGAGGGACATGTTGGGAGCGATATCTTAGAAAGCAGAAATATGCTGCCTGGATTAGAGGAGAACTTAGAGAGCAGAAGGACATAGTAGACTTTACCTTATTAGTCTGAATAGAAAGGAAGGGGTATATGAGAAAATGCTGTGAAGGAAAAATCAACAGGACTTAAGCATAGATAGGGTGTGGAGAAAAAGAAGAGACAAGATGGCTCCCAAAGGCACCAAGAAAATAGCCACACAACCTAAAGAGAAGATTAAATACTCTGGAGTCAACTTTCCCTTCTGACTCTCACACTAGCTGTGTGACTTTAGAGAAATTACTTAACTTTTCTGTGCTTCCGTTGCATCATCTGTGAAATGAGGATGATAATAATAGCTACCTCATAAGGTTGTTGCAATATCAAATGAGCTAAAACATGCAAAACATTGAGAATAATGCCTGGCACCCAGAAAACAGGAATAAGTTTCGATGCTTCTCTGGTGCCGTTGTTGTTACAGAGAAATCAAGACTAAATGCGGTAGGGATAAAAACGAATCCCTTCAGAAATTGCCCTGGTGAGAATAGAGAGATAAACTCGGAACTGGAATATATTACTGTAAGTCATTTTTACCACTTAATGGCAAGTCATACTTACCATCAGGGTACGAATCTCCCTTTTTCTCTCCCCCTGCCGTTCTACTAATATCCCCCTAGCTACCCTCACAGGTCCAGGCCTCCTAACAGATCCACCCTAAAATTTCCAACCCTAGTTTATTTAAATGGAAATTAAATTTCATTTGGGATACTTACTGGTTGGAAGGGGGTTGTAAAATCATTTTTTAAGTAGAGAAACATCGCTTTAAATGCGGAAGCCTCCAAGGGAGACACTTTCCGAAGGACTCTGCTGCTCTGAATATTATATAATTGGGGCATCTAAGGATGAAAATAAATCCTAGGTACATTTGCCCCTTATCCTGCCTCAGACAAGGGCATTGCCAAAGCTCTCAGTCACCATTTTCCCAGCTGCAAAGTTAAGCTAAAAATATAAATATTACTCTAAGAGGAACTGTATTTGAGAGAAAAGGAACAAGGGGGAAAGAGCGAATAAAGAAAAAAGAGAACGCATATTAGAAACTATTACACATTATTAGGTTGTGGGAAAGGAGGAACGTGGCATCTAAATACTTAATGCAGGGTAGAAGCTGGGAATTGGGAACACTGACCCTCATGTCTTCATGATGGAGCCACAATTTGACTTGAAACAAATTGCTTAATATTTCCATGACTAGGGGCGCCTGGGTGGCACAGCGATTAAGCGTCTGCCTTCGGCTCAGGGCGTGATCCCGGTGTTATGGGATCGAGCCCCACATCAGGCTCCTCCGCTATGAGGCTGCTTCTTCCTCTCCCACTCCTCCTGCTTGTGTTCCCTCTCTCGCTGGCTGTCTCCATCTCTGTCGAATAAATAAATAAATAAATCTTTTAAAAAAAATATATTTCCATGACTTAGCTTATTCTAGATATCGTGAGACTTCCCTAATGTCTGATCTCCTAGGTTCTTTACGTGATAGGTGACTTAAGACATCAAGTTCATTCAGCTGGTCTTCATTTTAATATAATAATGAGGAAGGCAGCGGGAATCAGCACTAATGCTCTATCCAAGGAGCTCAAGGTGCACTACAGACACCATCGTTGCTCTCAATGTTTTTGCCACTTTGGCTCCGCGTTTTGCCACAACTGGTTGTGCCAGCTGGCCCTACTGTATTTACTGTCAAAAAGCCTCCCTACTTGGAGGGCACGTATTGCATGGTGCACTGGGTGTTATACGCAACTAATGAAGCATCAAACTTTACATCGGAATCTGGGGATGTACTGTATGGTGATTAACACAATATAATAAAATAAAATTTAAAAAAAAACAAAAAAAAAACAGAAATAAGAAACAAAACAAAAAAAAAAGCCTCCCTACTTAAGACATAACCTTGCAGTTGATATTGTAAAGCGTTGCAAAGTGAAATCTTTCTATTCAATAGTTGGAGGAAAGAGAGAAGCGATGTTTGAGGCAGGTAACCACAGGATTTTCATCCTAGATGGAGGAATCGCAGTTCAAGGGAGACTCACCATGTGTTGGATGACCAAACCTGTCAGGCCCGTACAGCTTCTTCCTAGTGTGGTCATGTCTCTGGCCTCGTCCTCCCCAGCCCTTCCCAGGAAGGCTAATAATGTCCCTCATTTCCACCCCATTTCCTAAGCCAATTCTTCCTAAGGATAAAAGTCTATCAATTGTCTTAGCACATCCTGCTGTTCCAGCATCACCTTGGATTAGCCATAGACCACAATGATGGCTGGGTTCACACATTCTCCCTAAACTCCTTTGTTGTTCATAAGTCAAACCCCAGTCCCTACGTTCCCCAAAACGCCTTAAAGTCAACTCTGTATGAGTTGTGGCTCTCCCATCAAGCCCCCACTCCTACCTCACAAGGCTACAATCCATAAACGCCATGATTCTAACTAGTTGCCCAGACTAGACTGGACAATGGACATCTCATCAATAACTTTTGGAGACATATGACCAACCTCCATGGGGTCTCTCTGTGCCTAGAATCTTGTCATGGCTGGGCGGGGCGGGGGGGGCTCTGAAATAATTGTGATTATTTCCTACTAGCCTAGTGGGATGGTAGTTCTAATAGAATTATATCATTTTAGAAAATAAAATAATTTTACACACATCTCTAAGTTTGGGACTGAGGTCCTTCCTGCCCCCCAAACCCCCACCCTTGACACACACACCCTTTTATCAGCATCCATTCTCCTGGGACTGGCCTATATTTCTACTAGCTGGCTGGCATTCTGCTGCCAATGGACAGACCTCTCAGATGGCAGATGACCACCCACCTTACTCTATGTTTGAATAGCCACTTGCAGAAGCCGCTCCCTATACCACAAATTGTACCAAAGCACTTTCTCTGCCATCACTCCCATCTTGGTAAGGACAATCCACTTGACTTTTTCCTAAAACCTGAGGATAGTCTTTCTTAATTGATGGATCCTCTCCCTAGGAAAAAAAGCACATGTTCATACATACAGGAAAATATATTTTAGCCACAGGGGGTTCACTGACCCACCAGAGGCCAATGCATGGGCCCTAGATCAAGAATCCCTGCCTTCAAATATGGTTCAACACATGCTCAGTTCATCTTGCTCATCCAGCAGCTGAGAAGGGAAGAGGACACCCAGAGCTCCAAGCCACTCATGATAACATCAGATGTTGCAAAGAAGCCATCGTGAAGAGCAGCACTTCCTTACCTCTTCCCTTTTTCTTTGTAGGGATTTTATGGCTAGGGAAGAGGTGAGGATAGTACTGAGATCATGAGATTTTGCCTCCTTTCCCTTTCCACCAATAATCCCATACATCAGTAGTTACAGAACCAAAGGTAAGAGTAGGGTGAAAATATATCATAAATATTACCACTTCTTTTTTACATACATAGAATCATGAAATCAGTGTTGGGAGATTATTTTATCTTCTAGAAATAAATCACCGCTATTTTTTAAGATCTAAGAATGATGACACCCCAAGTTCTGAGCCAATATTTTATGCCCCTGACATTCACTCATTCAACAAATATTTATTGTGCATATGCCATATATAAAGTCCTGTTCTAGAAACCAGCGATACAACAGGGACCTGCAAAGACCCTATTCTCTGGGAGTCCCAGTGAACTAGAAAGGCCGACATTGAACAAATGTAATTAATGTCTGTGAGGTAAAAGACTTGTGGGCACCTTCCATAGGTGGACCCAACCTAGACAACAGGTTCTTTTTCATATCTAATATCCATCTTGCATCACCATTTTTCCTTAACATAGAGAAGCAATAATCATGTCTTTTGTGAAAATCTTCATAAAACAGTTACACTCACGAAATCATCCTTATTCTTCTCTTCTCTTGATTAAACAGCTCCAGTTCCTTTAACATTGCCTCACAGGACATATTTCCTTGCCTTTAATAATAACTTTCCTTGCATTGGTGCAGACCTTTCCATTTATAGGGCACTTTGCAGTTTACAGAGCACTTCCACGTCATTATCCCACTTTGATCCTTGCAACAACCCCACAAGGAAGGTATTGCAGATATTTGCTGAGCGCCAAGTATGCCCAAGGCACTGTTCTAGGGCTGTGGGGGCACCTGTAGCACTTTACACTTGTCCCTGCTGAAATTTATCCCAGTTTTGTGGAGCCATTTTCTCAATGAGTTGAGGCCATTTTGAATTTTATTTCTGTCTTTCAGAGCAATAACAACCCACCTAATTTAGTGCCAGCTGCAAATTTAATGAGCATAGTCTTAATTCCTTCATCCAGGCCATCAATATAGTTATTGAGTAGGATAGATCCTGACCCCAATACCTCTGGGACGGCACTCAATATGTCCCCCTAGATTGATACCAGGCCATTGATAACTCCCCCCTGGGCTGAAGCCTTCCAGCCTCTAGCAGAAGTGAAGACAGGAACATACTTTTCTAACGTGCCCAAGACAATGCCTAATTTAAAAAATCAAAATCTTTACTAAAATTGAGATAGATCCCATCTATCGATTCCCCTGGTGTATGTAGCCTCTCACAATCATGGAAGGAAATTAAATTGGCCTGGCACTATTTGCTCTTTACAAAGCTTTACTGATTGCTACTTAGTATTTTATGTTCTTTCAGGTGCTATCCAATTGATTATTTGATGATTTATTGCAAAATCATCCCAGGTATTGATGTTGAGCTAACAGGTCTGAAATTTCCAGGGTCATCCTGTCTTTCTCTCAGAGATGGGCACCTCATTTACCCTTTTGCTATCCTGAGGGGCTTTTCCAATCCTCTGTGATTTGGGGGCGAACACTGGCTAATAGTCCTAAGATGAAAGTTGAAAATTCATTCAGTATCCTACAGGGCAAGCCATCAGGTCCTGCTGATTCGAGCATATTAGGTTTTTCTAAGTTTTCTAACTATGTCATCCCTTTGGCTTTCTATCCTCCTATTACAACTGGGGCTTATTCTAGGCAGCAATTTACAGCTGATATTATATCTTTCCCCTGGATGAGAGGAGTGAAGAGGACACCATAAAAAATAAAATAAATAACATGAAAGGCTCTACCTTTTCACACTCTTTTCTGCTTTAGCATGTCGGGCAGAGACAGTGCCAAGAGTTTGAATACCGTTTCCTTTTCCTCTTCTTGGCCATACTGGAAGACTGCATTTCCCAGCCTCGTCTGCAGTTAAATTGGGGTCACAGGATTGGGACTGGGCCAATGTAATGATGGAAGGAATGATGGCTGCCATTTTCTGGCATGGACAGAAAATTGTCCGCATGACCCTCTATGCTTTCCCTTCCCCTTTGCTGATAGCCTTGGGCATGGCATGTTAGTGAGGGAGAAACACAAAAGCAAAGATTGGACACCTGAACAACCACGCAGGAGTGCTGCCTGGGAGAGTTGTGTTGGGTAACTGACACAAAGAAGAAATGCATTCTGGTGCTGTGAAACCATCAACTACTAGGTAGTTTTGTGTGTGTGTGTGTGTGTGTGTGTGTGTGTGTGCATACGCGCGCGCGTGCCCTTATGCAAAATCTTCTTCCCTACAGTCTTCTCACACTGACCTGAGTTTTGTCTTTTTTGAGGTCATACAAGGGACATTTCTTTGTCATTGAAACAATAAAATGTTATCTGAGTGTCCCTTTTGGACTACTGAAATATTTAAAGAATATCTTTTCTAATTTTCTATTAGCTTACCTAAGTATATATATATTTTTATTTTAACCTTGCTAATCAGTCATACTGTTTTATATATTCATATACATTGTTAATTCATTTGAGGAGACCTTGCCAAAGGACCTTCATCCATCAGGTGCTGCACAAAGAAGAAAATGACAAGATTAAATTCTTTAAGTTCTAGAGAATTAGAGTGGATTAGATATGTGTGTGTTCTAATTTGAAAAGGTTCTGTAATACTCTTCAATAGAAATAATAATATAACAAATACTTATGTATCTATCACCCAATATTTTTTAATGCTCCCATTTCTTGATATATACAAGAAACAAACCTGATGGTCCAGACCCCTCTGTTCTCCACTCTGCTCTCATTTCCTTTACTCCTAACAGAGAAAGCTAGTCTACCTTTTTATACTTTAACTACATATACATACATACATACATATTATATATGTAAGTTTTAGTTTACATGAAGGGCATTGTATACATAACTTAATTTTTTTCACTTAACCTGATATGTTGGGATATAATCTGTGTGGTACATATAGATCTAGTTTATTCACCTTTAATTTCTATGTTGTTTTAATCCATTGTTTAAATACAGCCAGAGTTTAATTACCCATTTCCCTATCCATAAATGGACACTTTGGTTATTTCCAATTTATCTCTATTACTATACCACCAATTTCTTCCCAAAGTGGCTGGACCATTTTGCTCTTCCACAAGCTGTGTATGCCATCTCCTATTTCGCTGTTCCTTCATCCAAACCTGGTGCAGTTAAGACAGTCTGATTTCTGCCAGTTCTTCCATATCTTACTGTTTAAGTTTGTATTCCATTCTACTCAGTCTTCATTTGTGTCCTTCAGTACTTTTTAAGATTTTTTCTAAAAGGTGTTGCTTATATTATTCATATGAATTCCAAGATATTTTATAGTTCTGTTGATCATATAAGTGAAATATCTTATACTATTATATTTTCTATTTGAGAAGTAGAAATACTATTGCTGGTATTCAGAAATTCTATTGATTTTTGTGCAGTTGTTAATTCTCCAAAAGGAAATAGGCTTTTCAACAAACAACCTAGAAAAACATCTAGTGAGGAAAATTTAAGCAGTTTCAAGTATTTGATGGTATTTTCATTTGCTAATACGGGGCTCAGCCTTCATTCATTCAACAAATATTATTTAAACTCGACTGGGTCCTAGGCGCTGTGCTTAACAATGGGATGACTCCAGTGAGAGTAAGACAGGCAATGCCTGCAGCTTTTGGCCCATCAGACAATCTAATGGCACTCCATAAAAAAATAAAAAGCAAACAAACGAAAAGTGAAACGAGATCTCTTTTAAATTTATTGAGAATCCATCTTCTCTGATTGGACAAATTCAGTAGCTCTTAGAATTCCAACGCTTCCTCTGAATTTTCCAAATACAAGCATCCACATTTGCTTCTTTCTGCTATGTGATGTCACTGCAGGAAATCGAACCTCCACTCTCTCAGAGGCAATACTGGTTTAAATAATTGCAAAACACTGCTTTTCAGCAGACCAGCCCTCACATACCCACACCAGGCCATACCTCACCAAGGACTACTACTTGGGCTTTCTCCTCTACGTCACAATCGCTTCTGGTTCACTGAAGAGTGGGGGACAGGGAGACTGTCCCCTCAGGGTCCCTGTCCCCTCAGGGCCACTTGAGTCCAATTCAACAAACTCTCCAGGCACAGGTTCATCTCCTTTTACTGGGTGATCCACAGGCAATGTGCAGGCAGCTGGCAATAGATGGCCCTCACCTGATAGACCCAAGGATTACAAATCCAATTCTTCCCAGTTGCCCTACTCCCGCCATTGGCTACACTCTCTTACATCCAAGGAAACTTCCTGTAGGATTGGCTTCTAGTCCAGGGGTTTCTCTGGTAATACCACTGATGGTACTCAACAGTATCTCAATAAACCCACCATGGTCTTCCTCCCCTCATTTCCTGCCCTCCGTCCCTTCAGGGTATAAACCTATGCTGAGGTTTGGAACATTCTGTGAGTTTTGGGGAAAGTTTTCCTGGGGGGGGGGAATATCTAAGAGATAAGAGAGAGAGAGAAGAAGAGAGAAAGAAAGAATCAGAAGATAAAATAAAAAGGAAATACTATTTAATTGGTGTCACTGCCCTGCCCCCCCCAATCCTTCCAAGGTGATCTGGTTTTCCCTGTACCCTTTATCCAATCTGTTGTGATGCTATAAAATCTGTCCTCATCTTTCCTCCTCTAGTGATTCTTAAGGAAGCCCGTACCGAAAGTCAAACAGACTATTAAGTCTGTCTTCTTCTGTCACAATCCCCAATCTCCTCAAGGAGACAAAGCAGAGGATGAGTCATAGACCATAAAATGTAGAAGTAAAAACATAAAGATTAAAACTCAAAGGTATGATCACACCTACACAGTAGAGCTGAGAGGCAAGAAAATATAGAGTTCTGGAGTCAGACTACCTGGATTTAAAATCCCAATTCTGCCATTTATTGATACGGAATTCAGGGCAAGTTACTCAAACTTTCTGTGCCTCTCTTCCCTTATCTGTAAAGTGGAGCTGATAATAATCGACCTCAAGTATTGTTATGGTAGTTAAATAAAGTCAACATATGGTAAGCACTCAGAACAATGCTAGACACATAGCAAACACTGGAATACTAGCCATTATTATATCATTTAAAATAACCCATGACTAGTTCATATTCATTTAATCACACAGCATCTACAGTCTGGAAGCTTATCTCACTACTCCCATGATCTGATCATGCCTGAAGACTGGCTGATCATCAGCTTGGAGCTCCATATTACCATTAAGCTGCCCTGCATTCAGCTGCCTACCCTTTGATGCTTGGTTTCTAAGAAATGTATACTCCAGGTGTTTCTCTAGGCAATTTCACACTCTTATTACTGGTTAGCATTTCAAATAGAAACCCTTTTCCACCTCCTGCCATGGAGATAGCCACATGGCTCACTGCCTCATTTTGTTGAGGTCTCTGCTTAAATGTCACTTCTATGAAGAAGTTGTCTCAAAAACAAAACAAAACAAAAAACAAACAAACAAACAAAAAAACCTTGCCTATTCTGTTCTGTTTTTCTCCATAGCCTCACCACTAGCTAACATTATACATATATATTTCCTTCTTTGTTTATTGTCTCTCACACTCTACTAGAACAAAAACTGCAAGACAGCAGAAATGTTGTCAATTTTATTCACCACTGTATCCCCAGCACCTAATACAATGCCTGGCACATAGTAAATCCCAATAAATACCTGCTAAATGAATGAATAAAGACCGGAACTGGCTTATGACTAACCATCGAAGACTTCCATTGCCTTTCTCCCTGAAACCCGGAGATGGCAATTAGTTTCATGTTAATCTATTCGTAATGGATGCCCTGATCATCCATTTGTTACAGGATTTCTTTTTCTTTAGTGCCCACGGTTCTTGGTCATGCCACTCTGAAGAATGCAGAGGTAGACCTGACCAAGAGTGGTGGGCAGCAAAGCAAAGTTTATTGAGTGATAGTAAAGCAAAGTTTATTGGGAGTACAAAGCTCCCGAAGAGGGAGGGGACCAAAGAGGGTTGCCGATTTGGCGTTTAGATCTAGGGGTTTTTATGGGCTTGCTGCCAATCTGTTTTAATCTGATTAACACTCCATGCTCCTGCCATTCAATAAGGCTTTTGTCATCTACCTATCACATGGGAAAGGGTGGAGGGCTCCTTCTAGGGTGGTGCAAAATCATTTTAAGGGTGGTTTCCTCTTAGGGTGGGGGCCCCTTGTCTCTGCCTGTCTTTCTTCCAACTATCTTCATTACATTTAGATTGGTTATGAGACAGAAAACTGCTATAATTGATGGCCAATGGCTGCCAAGGGATGTGAAGGAGAAATGATGACATATCCTCCATGTATTTTCCATCTCTAGTCAAGACTAAGCCAACCCCAGCCATTTGTTCTGTGCTTTTCCACTTCTAGACCTCACTTGGTCTTGCTCGTCCTTACCAAGGAAGGAGAAGTCACCTCCTCAGCAGAAGGCATCCCAAGATCTCTCTTACCATCCAACCACTAGGAAGGGAAGATAGTGTTCTTCTCTCCTAAGGTCCAGACTTAAGACTGGTCCTGAACCCATCACTTCTGATCTGAATACAACCTTCAAACTTATCTTTCTGGCTCCTCCTGTTCCAAACCTACATGACACTGAAATTGTGAACAACCTCCCTCTTTGCATAAAAATTACACTCCTACTATAGCAAATCACCATGTTTTCTTGGAGAATCTATGTTGCCCCTCATATCTGAATTCCTTCTCCCTGGAAATGGAACGACGCCTAGGAAAGGCTCTGAGCTCCTCTTTTGCTCCTTAACGTTTTTTGGGGGTTTTGTTTTTGTTTTGTTTTGTTTTGGTTTGGTTTGGTTTGTTTTGTTAAGGAGGCGAGGGAAGACAGAATCCTGTGAGATCTGATATAGAGGCATACACACACAATACTTTGCATATGGTTAGAGGGCTGATCAAGTCCATTACAGCACTTTAAAATGCAGATGCCAAGGCCCCATCCCAGAAATTCTAAGTAGGTCTGGACTAGAGTCCAGGAATTTGCATTTTAAGCAAAAACCCAGAGTTATTCTAATGCAGATCATTTTTTTAAGATTTTTAAATTTGTCTATAGGAGAAAGACAGCAGAGCGTGTGAGAGAGAATACGAGTTGGGGGAGAGGGGTAAGAGGAAAGGAGGAAGCAGACTCCCCGCTGAGCAGGGAGCCTGACAACGAAGGGTTCGATCCCAGGACCCTGGGATCATCACCTGAGCCGAAGGCAGAAGCTTAACCGACTGAGCCACCCAGGTGCCCCTGCAGATCGTTTTTAAAACACTTTGAGAAACATTGCCCAAGAGTTCCACAGACAACAGATTAAAAACTCAAGGCCATGGGAATGACAAATGGATGATTTTCAAGAGGCACTTTTTAATGAGGGGCATGGCTCTTCTCATCCTTATTCCAGGTTTCTGGTCAAACCTCATTGGCTCACAGAGGAATTCCATGACCAACTTGTCACTCTCCTGTGCTGCTTTATTCCCTTACAGTAGTTATCACTCTGTAATTATTATATATGTATTTATTCATTCAATTACAGTAGACCCTTGAACAATGCGGAGGTAAGGGGGCCAAAACTTGCCCCTTATCCCACCACCACATAGTCAAAAATTTGCGTATAACTTTTGACTCCCTAAAAACTTAACTCCTAATAGCCTACTGCTGACTAGAAGCCTTACTATACAATAGTCTAATAGCATGTATTTTGTCTGTTATATATATTATATACCGTATTCTTACAGTAAAGTAAGCCAGAGACAATAAAATGTTATTAAGAAAATCAGAAGGAAGAGAAATACATTTACAGTACACAGAGTATTTATCAAAACAATCTGCATATAAATGGACTTGAGCAGTTCAAACACGCGTTGTTCAAGGATCAACTATACTGATTTAGGGTCCTCTCTCCAAGCAATGCAAATTTTATGGGAACAGGGGATTGTTACCTTTCCATGCTGTCTCCGTAGCACCTAGAACAATGCCATAGTAGATGCACAATAAATGGATGATTAGAAAGGGAACACATTTGTGAATGAACCATTCTCTTAAATTCATAAAATCGTTCAGTTTTTCACCCAGAATACTACTTAGCAAAAAAGTCTATTCATTAAATACATCTATTGAAGAAGATTGAGGGGGAAGAAAAAGAGTGACGCTACTTTGTAACCGACAGATACAAGTCACAAATGTTGTCTGGGAACATCACAATGTCTGCTGTCACAATGGCAGAATTACGAGGCTTAGAGAAGGCCCCGCCTTTGGTCAGTTTCATGGGCCCCGAGAAACTGATTTTGTTGAACCTCTGTGCTCAAGGGGAGCAGTGGCAGCTGGCAGCTGCATCCCACCCTCAAAAGCCACCCACTGCTGATGCCCCCCACGCCATTAACACACCAGGAGAATCAAAACACTGTTAATCCAAAACCACTCTACTGCCACAGAAAGGGGAAGCATGCTTTAACTTTTCCTGGGTGACACCAATTAAATAGTATTTCCTTTTTTTTTTTTTTTAATTTTATCTTCTGCTTTCTTCTCTCTCTCTCTCTCTCTCTCTCTAACTCTCTCTTGGATTTTTTTTCCAGGAAAACTTTCTCAAAAACTCAAAAAAAGTTCCAAACCTCAGTGTAAGTTTACACCCTGAGAATTTGTTATTCATGAAGCAGGCCCTTGAAGTCTGATTTCTCAGGATTGATGCTTTATCTTGAAACAGTGAACATGCACATGGGCTCAAAGGGCCCTGACAATCACTTAGGAATAACTCAGACATTTGTGTCTGGGCAAGGTCTCCCCTACACAGGGAATCTTTTGTAAATATTAGTTACTAGAACCGTAACACTAATAGATGTAGTTAATAATTATCACAATGTGCCAAAACTGCACAGTTTGCTCCTTGATTACAATATTAAATTGCTATTGAGCTGTGGTATTCGCTTCAGGCAATACTAGTAAGAACCCCCCAAAGACCCCGGCTGGCCTCGCTGTACAAAAATGGAAAACGTTCCACAGCACACAATTCGCAGGCAGCAGTGGGCTTTGCCAGAAAACAAACACAAAACTCAGACAATAGAAGGAAAGTTTTATCAGAGCTGAAGTGTCCTTTCACTTGGGAACCGTCATTGCTCAAAAAGAAAAACACGCACACACTTGATAGCGGCTTCCAAGGCGAGCCATTACTATGGGCACAGTGACTCGCGGCGCGGAGAGAGAGCGCTGCACGGCTGGAACTCCGAGGCTCGGTTTTATTTGCATCCGATTACGTCCAGAGATAGGCCGAGCCAGCTCTGAAAAGTTGAGGGCCCCTCAAAACGCAGACAGGCTTCTCTCCCAGGGAGCAGGGAGGGGATTTTCCTTTCTCACACACCCCCTCCTTTCCGATTGACAGGTCAAGTGGCCAGGACAATAGGGCAGAGCGACTGAGAGCAAGACTGCAATTTAATTGAGAGGTGTCATTAGCTCCAGGACTGAACACAATGGGGGCCCTTGTCACAGGCGACACACAGCAACCCAGCCCTCACCCACCCTCAGACTGCCACCCCACCTCCGTATTTGCAATTCCAGAGACCCACCGTGGGCAAATGGGTACTTCGCAGTCAGTGTGTGCGTACAGCCGGCCAGCGTGTGCCAAGAGGGAGCTGGTTTGCCCCCTCCCGGGACACGGAAGCATATCGGGGTATGCCTACCACTGAAGCCAAACTCAGTATGTGCTGCTTTACAGGGATCGAGGCTCCTGGAGGCAGCGTGGTAACAGGAAAAAGAATGGTGGCTATGAAGCAATTAATTAAAAGAGATTCAGCAGGAAGGATGCCGCTTGTGCCTTGACCCCATCAGGCCAGGCAAACCTGGAAAGAACCAGCAAAATGGTTTTGTGCCAAGGAGGAAAGCCATCTGTAGTCCGCTCAGCAGCCATGGTGTCTCTGGCTACGCAGGGAGACGCAGTAATGGATGTTGCTGGCACAGAGGACCCAGTGAACGGTCGCTCCATCCCCTGCCCTTCTGCAGCCAGGCCACCTGCTCTAGACTACCAAGGTGTGCTGGGCTGGGGCCCTCCCATGGGCTAGGTAGGACAGCCTGGTGTGAGCCTGGAGCTCAATGGGCAATTCAAGCCACCACATCACCTGTGACACTAGAAACTCCCAGGAGAGATTAGGGGCAGGCAGATAAATGTTTATCACGCAGAGTCCAAGCAAGGGGCCCAGGCGTGTTGACTCTTGGCAAACCTGATAGACAGTAAACATAAAGGGCTTGTTATTTTTTAAAAAGTCTTTCCATTCTCTTTATTTCCAATATACTTGTTCATTGTGATTTTTTTTCACATTAATCTATCCTTTAGGAATTCCTCAAGGATAAATAAGGTTCTTATCGGTCTTCACCATTCACAAAGCCCCATTTGACAGATGAAGAACGTGAGTCTCATAGAGCTTCCGTAATTTATCCGCGGAGTAAGTAATTGGAGCTGGAATTACGATGCATATTGTCTAATGCCGGAGTTTGTAGTCTTCCTGCCTCCATTAAATCACTTTGCTGAGGTGTTACTAGCTTGAACTCAGGGATCTATTCTGAGATGAGACCTTCTATATAGATACCCAACTTTTGTGGATTTCTTTTCTTCTCGTAGTGGTTTTTGGGAGGGCTATGGGTAAGCACTGCTCATATGGGCTCCCTCTGCCCCAAACCTCCATCCCCACACGGGATTTCTTGAAAATAATCGTCAGGAGCTACTTGGCATGGTTGTTCCCTTCAAATTCACAGGCTCACAAGGGTGGAAAACAAAAGACCAAAATAATAATAATAATAATAATAATAATAATAATAATAAAACTTCCATTGCTTATGCTCTTTCATTAGGCTGTGCTTGATTGCTGACATTGAGACTTGTAAGGTCCAGAATATAGCAGATGAAATAATGTGAGCAAGACCTCCTCATTCCCCGGCAACGGGAGAATGATGATGGGGACAGCAGCTCAGAAGGCAGCCAGCCACTCTCTCCTTTGGTCAGTCAATCAGCTGGTCATGCAACTGATTCTAAGCATCTTTTGTGTACCAGACACTGTGCTAGATTCTAAGGATAAAAGAATGATAATAACAATGGCAGTAATCATAACCACAGCAGCTAACATTTACTGGAGGCTTATTTTGTACCAAGCCCTTGTGCTAAGAGATTTCACATGCATTAGTATTATCCCTACTTAATGCACAGCATGGGCGCTCACTCGCCCAAAGTCACGCAGCTTTGTAAATCGTGAAAATGAGTAAGAATCTTGTATTTATCTTTGAGGAATTTATTTTTAAAAAGTAGACCAATATGAAAAAAATCACACTGAACAAGTATATTTTTAGAAATAGAGAATGGAGAGGCTTTTTAAAAAATATAAAGTCCCTTATGGTTAATCTCCATCAAGTTTGCCAAGTACTGGAGACTGGGTGGTTCTACAGACCAGAAACTGATTTTTCACAGTTCTGGAGGCTGGAAGTTCTAGATCAGGTGCCGGCACAATCAAGTTCTGATGAGAGCCCTCTTCCAGGCTGCAGACTGCTATCTTCTCCCTGTACCCTCACACGGCTAGCTTTCCGGGGTCTTTTTTTACAAGGGCGCTAATCCCAACCAGGAAGGCTCTGCCCTCATGATCTAATCATCTCCCAAAGTCCCACTTCTTAGTATCATCACCGTGGGGAGTCAGGATTTCAACACAGGAATTTGGTGGAGACACAAGCATTCAGTATATAAGGAATGGAGTATGAAAAAGGAAAAATAGTAACATTGTAGTGGAGTCACCTGACAGACCCCACCTTAACCAAGTGGTCAAGGTCAACATCACTAATAATAAGTCATGCTGATCTCATATATCCCTTGATATAATGCACTAAGGGTACTTTAATCCACTGCACAGGGCTTTGGAGAAATTTAAATAAAAATATGCATGTAGAGAACGTAGGACAGAGCCTCTCACATAGAAAATTTAACTGATCACTCTCTACACTGAGTTCTGTGCAAACTGAGAAAAAGACTTGGACCTCCAAATGGATCCAAACGTTAGTTTTGCAAATGGTGAAACTGGATGGGAGAAGCGTGCTTGACTTGAGGTCGCAGTGAGTTTTCTACTCCTCTTGGCAACAAGCCAAGTGACACCGCGAGATCCACTAGGGGAGAATAACATCTACTATTTCAGGAACAGAGAAAGAGACCTTTCTTCTCCTTCCATTAGCCAGAGCGTGATAGGCCCCTAAAATGTTCCATTTCCCTCTGTTGTTCTGCTACTCACTGTAGTTGGCATTTGAGCTGAGTCTCCAATCTTAACCTCCTTTTTAAGCTTAGTGCATTCTTCCTTTCTCTTGTGTATGGTTAAATCCCAGGGCCTGCCTTCTTTTTGCTTCCTCTTTTCTTTCCAGCCTAGATATTTATCTTTCTTACTTGCATAGTCTCTTGGAGCCCCCCATAATGAAAGAAATAAAGTCAAGGATTTCTTGGTGGGTCTGAAAAAGGCATCCGTTGCTCAAACTAATCTCATTCACCTTCTATTCCCTAAATTGGATAACCCTGTATCAGGAAATACCTCCCTACCAGACAACAATTAACCCGGGACTACACACAATCTGTTGTTTCTCCCCTTATTCCCAACTGGTGTAGCCATCTACCCTCCCTATCCCTTATCTCCTTTCCTTCCATAAATGTCCCAGGAGCTTTCCCCCCGGGGATAAACAACAGCTGTATTCCCGCCTCCAAACCCTGTGCTGCCCCGAAACTCATCTAATTCTGATTACATTTTTCAATGCTCATCTCTTTAGTTTTCCTTTCTCAAATCTGTGCACAAAAAGTCTAACATCGGCATGCCCATCTCCAAGCTTTTATTTCTACTCCTTATCCACAGCACTAAGAAGACCCTTACAATAGGGGCTTCTTGACCCCTGGTGACCTTCTGAGATCTTCCGGTCCTTCTCTGTTGAATCTCTTTGTATCCTAGGCACTCCCCAGATTTAAGAGCTCTCTTAGTCCCCCTGTGACAAGCAGAATGCCTGGCCATATTTCCTTTCCCTTCCCCACCAGTCTAGTATGGTAGTAGAGGGGTTTGCCAACATCTTTGGAACAAGACCGAATTGTGCTTCTTCTAAAATAGTCCAGGAGGCAGACATCCCAGGACACAAAGAGACTTAGAGGCCACAGACCAGCCTTTACACGCCTGAACCACTGACTGACTCCAAGGTCACTCAAGTACATCATTTGTCACTACCGCTTTGTCCTGGACTCTACAATGACTACTTAACATTTAGATATTATTCACAGGCTTCAGGCTTCTGCCTGTGAGATTGTGCTTTCAAACACCCACACACCCTGGATTCCCTGTGCCTTGAGGGCAGCAGACATGGAGGTCTGGTCCACAACCAGACGACTCTGCCAAGTGGGGCAGCGGATGGATGTGCCCTGGTTCTTTTTATAAAATTTCCTGAGCTAGAAATGATTAGCTAAGAAACGATTAGAGATATCCAATCATTGGAGGTAAGTTTTATAAACTGACCTCAAAGATCAAGCTACTACAATTTTTGAATACTTAGCAAGCATTGTATTAGCCATATGTTGTAATGATGTAAAATTTATCTTTGGGGAAAGTACATTAATTTTAAATGTGACTTAAGAACAATAACTGTCCCAACGTATCACTTCCTTCTTTCTCTGAAGAGAAGGCATGACTGAATCATCAAATATACAGGGATTCAACCCGGTGTCAGGTCTGCAGAGGAGAATTTGGCCAAGGGCCTTCTAGAACACCTGGCCTCCAGGATCTCAGCCTATGTCCTCCCTTCAGATCCCTCTTATCCAGCCTCCAAGACCCAGTCTTTCCTTATGATCTAAATGATCTCATTTTCCCTCCTATCTGTCCAGCTTAGGCTATTCAATGTCATTTTTTTCTTAAGAAAATTCTTCTCTTCATTCGGTCTAATAAAAATGACTTTATTTTTCTTTCAATCTCCCACTGCTCCTGTTCCTACTTTCTCGATGAAAGCCTGCTTTTAAATCTACCCAGTTCCTCCTGGAGAGTCTCAGCAAACCTGATTCCCAGGGACCTACGTAGGCTTTTTAATTTTCTTTTATTAAAAAGATGAGATTGCAATAATTCCATTGAGTTTTTCTTCCACCTAACGTAAGAGGATGATATCTCTGTATTGTAAGGACCCATTCTTCTTTACAAATTCATTAACAAAATTCTGCCTATGTCTGAACTCCAGGTTGGTTCCTTGTAATCCACAATCATGATAGGAGGTTGCATAATTAACAGGGGAAAGTCAACCTGAGACCATGGTGGGTAAGGAAGGACATTGACTTCAATAGCACATGAACAAACCACATGATACCAGAAGGATGGTATTTCCACTGTCCCCACTTTGGTCACAGAACTGGCTACAAGTCAAAACAAGTTAAAGAACAGGATTTGAGGCAGCCAATCAGTGACTGCTAACAATCCCTTTATAATTTAAAGGTTGGAACCCTACACAAGTGTTCCTAAGTCCTGGCGGGCAGAGAAACATGCAAAGAAAACAACGATGTTTTCACTTATCAATGTTAAAATCCTGTACAACCAAAAAATGTTTTTATTTTATATGCAGTGCACCTGCTAAGGTCAAAAAAAGCAACCCAGCTCCCATAACCTATGCCCGATAAAAATGAACATGCACATGTGACTGCCAGCAGAAAAGCAATAAAGACGTCACAAAATATGGAGGAAAATCTGAGTGCCCAACCCTTTCCAAAATCTTCTTCCAAACCACACCACTAGCAGCTTTAATTTCCTTACATAATGTTTAGGTCCCCAAATGGATGTCCAGTGTCCAGTCCTGACGCTTCCAGACTTTATATTATACATTGGAGTTTGAGAAGGCTACTAAATTGCACATCCTCTCCATTCTGAATTCTGATTTAAGAGTCAAAGATCAAAACTCTGATTTTATTACCGACACAAAGAATGAGACAGCTCAATATTTACTGAAAAGGAACAAACTTCATGATACAGAGTTAAATTTTAAAAGCTGCGTGCATAACTGTATGTGGTATATGTCATCTTTATGCATGAATGTATGTATGTAGTATGTATACATGACCAGAGACCAGAGCAGCCTTTTTACATCTTCCCATCAAGTCGGGATTTTAGGTTGCACAGGGGAAATTTGGAAAAACAGAGTAGATAACTAACTAGGCAGTCACTTTAAAAGATTATGGTTCGGGGCGCCTGGGTGGCTCAGTCGTTGAGCATCTGCCTTTGGCTCAGGGCGTGATCCTGTCGTTCTGGGATCGAGCCCCATGTCAGGCTCTTCCACTGGGAGCCTGCTTCTTCCTCTCCCACTCCCCCTGTTTGTGTTCCCTCTTTCGCTGGCTGTCTCTCTGTCGAATGAATAAACAAAATCTTTAAAAAAAAAAAAAAGATTATGGTTCAACTCATCCCCTGCTGGGCACAGAGTACTTAATAAACACCATACACAGGTAGCCATCTATAAGCTATTAACCCCTTCCACTAGAGAAATAGTGAATACCACATTCTTGCTACCTCATCATTCACATATATCTCCCATTTCCATTGCAACCTACCAATTAGAGGGGTGGAGAGGAGAGAAAGTTGTCTTCCAATAATACTATGTTCCTACATATGGGAGGTAAGCAGATGTATAACAACAGATTTGAACTTAGTTGGTACAAAGTGGTCCTTGATACAAGTAGCCAGTTACAGGTATCTCTAATCAAGCACAGTAGTTTAACTTACGCCTATCCACACAGCCTAACTCAGGGATCGGCAAATTTCCTCTTAAAAGGCCAGATAACAAATATTTTAGGCTTTGGGGGCCATACAGTCCTTGTTGCAACTAATCAACACTTCCGTTGCAGGGAGAAAGCAGCCATAGACAATACATGCGTGCATGAGTGTGGCTCCATTCCAATTAAACTTTATTGACAAAAAAAACAGAAGACCGTAATTTGCTGACCCATGGCCTAACCTATTAAGCAGGACAATGCCCCTTCTTTATCTGAGTAATTTGGTGCAAAATGCAAGAAAGATTTCCCCGGCCTGGGACTTCACCATCATTACCGAGACCATCGTAGTGACTTCTAACAGAGTCTTCCCACTTCTGGCAGCTTCTTCCCCAATTCATCTCATGCATTCTACCATAGTTGCACCTCCAAAATTCAATCTTGATTCCCTAAATACCCTACATAAAAACTTTCATTGTCTCCTAGTTGTTTCAAGAATGAAATCTAATCTCTTCATCATGGCTTACAAAACAATCCCTGCCTGGTTCCAAATTACTGGTAAAGTCATTCCTTCATCTACCAGCCTCCAGCTCGACTGAGGTGTCAAATATTTCCCAAATAGGCTATACTCTTCTATGTCTTCAAATCTTTTCACATACTGCATCAGTCGGAGTTATTAATGCTAACTGCCAAAACAGACAAGCTTAACACAATAAAAGTCTATATCCCTTTCACGTGAAATACGATGCTGGTCAGAGGGCCTTTCCTCCATCCAGTGACTTAGAGATCCAGGTTCCCTCCATCTTGTGACTCATCCATTTCAAAATATCACTATCGAGTACAGGCATACCTTGGACACGATGCAGGGTCAGCTCCAGACCAGCACAATAAGGCAAATATCACAGTAAAGAGAGTCAAATAAACTTATGTTTTCCCGGTGCATATAAAAGATGTTTACACTATACTATAGTGTAGGAAGGGTACAATAGCTTTAAGTCTAAAAAATGCAAATACCATAATTTAAAAGACTTTAGTGCCATAAAATGCTCACCATCATGTGGGCTGAAAATTTCAGTGAGTCATCCTCTTTTCCCTGGTGGAGGGTGTTGCCTCCATGTTGATGGCTGCTGACTGATCGAGGTGGTGGATGCTGAAGGTTGGGGTGTCTGTGGCAATTTCTTAAAATAAGACAACAATGAGGTTTGCTGCATGAATTGACTCATCCTTTCATGAACAATTTTCCTGTAGCATGCAGTGCTGTTTGATAGCGTTTCACCCACAGAACTTCTTTCAATAAGGGAGTCAATCCTCTCAAACTTTGCCGCTGCTTTATCAACTAAGTTTATGTACTATTCTAAGTCCTTTGTTGCCATTTCAACAATCTTCACAGCATCTTCACCAGGAGTAGCTTCCATCTCAAGAAACTATTTTCTTTGTTCATCCACAAGAAGCAACTCCTCATCCATTCAACTTTTATCTTGAGATTGCAATTCACTCCCATCTTCAGGCTCCACTTCTAATTCTATTCTCATGGTATTCCCACATCTGCTGTGACTTCCTCCACTGAAGTCTTGAATGCCTCAGTCATCCATGAGGGTTGGAATCAACTTCTTCCAAATTCCTGTTAATGTTGAGATTTTGACCTCTTCCCATGAATCATGGATATTCTTAATGGCATCTAGAATGGTGACTCCTTCCAGAAGGTTTTCCATTGACTTTGTCCAAATCCATCAGAGGAATCACTACCTACAGCAATACAGCCTTACAAAATAGAAAGACTTGAAATAATATGATTTTAAAGTCTCATTATTAATAATTTGATTACTTATTATTCGATAATTAATATTGAATTATTTAAATAATTAGACTTGAAAGTCAAAATTACTCCTCGATTCATGAGCTGCAGAAAAGATGTTGTGTGCGTAGATGTGAAAACAACATTCATCTCACTGCACATCAGAGCCCTTGGGTGACCAGGTATATTGTCAATGAGCAGTAATATTTTGAAAGGAGTCTTTTTTTCTGAGCAGTAGTTCTCAAGAGTGGGCTCAAAATATTCAGTAAAACACGTTGTAGACAGACGTTCTGTCATCAAGGCCCATTGTTCCGTCCACAGAGCACAGGCAGTGTAGATGCAGCAAAATTTTAGGACCTTAGAATTTGGAAGATGGTAAATGAGCACTGGCTTCAAGTTAAAGTCACCAGCTGCATTAGTCCCTAACAAGAGAGTCTGCCTGTCCTCTGAAGCTTGAAACCAGGCATTGAGCTCTCTTCTCTGTGAAAGTCTTAGATGGTGTCTTCTTCCAGAAGAAGGCTGTTTTGTCTACAACAAAAATCTGTTTAGTGTAGCCACCTTCATTAATTATTTTCTACATCTTCTGGATAATTCGCGGCAGCCTCTCCATCAGCACCTGCTGCTTCCTCACACTTGGACGTCATGGAGGCGGCTTCTTTCCTTAAACCTCAGGAACCCCCCTCTGCCAGCGTCAGATTTTTCTCCTGTAGCTTCCTCGCCTCTCTCAGCCTTCGCAGAATTGAAGAGAGTCAGGGCCTGGCTCTAAATTGGACTTTGGCTTCAGGGACCATTGCGGCTGGTTTGATCTTCTACCCAGACGGCTCAAACTTTCTCCATCTCAACAATAAGGTTGTTTTGCTTTCTTATCATTGGTGTGTTCGCTGGAATAGCACTTTTAATTTCTGTCAAGTACTCTTCCTTTGCATTCACAACTTGGCTAACTGGTGCAAGAGGCCTTACTTTCAGCTTATCTCGGCCTCTGACAAGCTTTTCTCACTAAGCTTAATTATTGCTAGCTTGTGATTTAAAGTGAGAGATGTGATATTTAATCCTGGAATCACGAGAGGCTGCTTTAAGTGCACTGCAGTTTGTGAGTTTGGGCTCTATTCTGAGGGTAACAGGGGAGCCAGTAAAAAATTATCAAGCTGAGATACAGCCTGATCAGATTTGAATTTTATCTTCCTGGAGAATGGATCAGAGAGGGATTAAAAAATTAGGGACCTGGGGGGAGGTTAAGATGGCGGAGGAGTAGGGGACACCTTTTCAGCCGGTCCCCTGAGTTGAGCTGGATAGGTACCAGACCAGCAGGAATATCCACGGAATCAGCCTGAGACGCAGGAAGATACATCTGGATCTCTACAAATGAACATCTCCAGCGCTGAGTATCGAGGTACGAAGCGGGGAGCCGTGAAACCGCGCACAGATATCGGAAGCTAAACAGAAGGGGGAGGGAGCCGCCGTGTCAGGGCGCCGGGAAGCGGTAGCCACCTACAAGGGGGAGCGGACAGACCGCGGACCCGCACACTTGAGACAGCAGGCTGAGAAGGGAGCTCCGGGAGCGCACGCGGGACGGCTGGCGGTTGGCGGGCCACCTGCACGGGGGAGCAGGCGGACTCGCGGACGGCACCCGCGAGACAACAGACTTAGAACGCGAGCTCCAGGAGCGCGCGCGCAGGGCGGCTGGCGGGCCACCTGCACCGGGGAGCGGGCGGACCGCGGACCCGCACTCTGGAAACGGCAGACTGAGTCCGTGAGCCGGGAGCGTGCACCACCAAGCATCTCACGGAGCTCCGGAGCTCCGGTGTGCTCACTGGATCGAGGCTGAGACCGGGAGCTCCGGGAGCGTCCGCGGGGCGGCTGGCGGCTGGAGGGCCACCTGCACGGGGGAGCAGGCGGACTCGCGGTCAGCACCCGTGAGACACCAGACTGAGACGGGGAGCTCCGGGAGCCCGCGCGGGGCGGCTGGCGGCGGGCGGGGTTGGAAACACAAAGGACAGAGACGTGCCGGCCCTGGAAGTGAGGGCTGGGACGCCGGGTGTGGGGCGCACAGCCCGGGATGCTGCAGGGTTGAGCAGCACCAACAGAAACAGAGTTAAAGTGGCCAGAACATCAGTGGAGAACGATCCGCGATCCCTCTGTTCTGAGACAGAGGCTGAATTTCAGCCGCTGCTGCTCTCTCAGAAGAGGCATAGCAAACCGCCAGGGAAAGCCGCCAGAGAACAAAAGCCCGGAAATACCGGCTCACAGGGTGCCCATCCCCATCCCCCCTCGCAAGGGACACAGAGACTCTACCCAAACAGGGTTTTCTGAGTACCGGCAGGCAGGCCCCTCCCCCAGAAGGCAGGCTGAAAAATCAAGAAGCCCACAACCCGGAGCGCCTGAGTGGCGCAGTCACCAAGCACCTGTCTTCGGATTAGGGTGTGTTTACAACGTTCCGGAAAGGAGTCCCTCATCGGGCTTCTCCACCGGGAACCTGCTTCTTCCTCTCCCACTCCTCTGCTTGGGTTCCCTTTCTTGCTGACTGTCTCTCTCTCTCTCAAATAAATAAATAAACTCTTTAAGGAAGAAGCCCACATCCCTAAGATCTCTATAAAACAAGGGCGCACGGCCTGGGTCCCAGTCAACACTTGGGCTCTGGACAACCCTGCAATCTCTCTTCATCAGAATGACGAGAAGGAGAAGTCCCCCCCAGCAAAGAAAAGATAATGAGTCTGTGGCCTCTGCCACAGAATTGGCCTCGGCCACAGAATTAATACATATGGATGTATCCCAATTATCAGAAATGGAATTCAGAGCAACAATGGTCAAGATGATGAGTAAACTTGAAAAAAGCATCAGAGAAAGCGTTGCTGAGAATATAGAATCCCTAAGGGCAGAAATGAGAGCGAATCTGACAGAAATTAAAAATTCTATGGGCCAAATACAGTCAAAACTAGAGGCTCTGACGGCCAGGGTCACCGAGGCAGAGGAACGCGTTAGCGAATTGGAGGATGGGTTAGTAGAAGAAAAAACGAAAATAGAAGCTGGTCTTAAAAAAATCCACGCCCACGAATGTAGATTACGGGAGATTACTGACTCTATGAAACGATCCAATGTCAGAATCATCGGCATCCCTGAAGGGGTGGAGAAAAACAGAGGTCTAGAAGAGATATTTGAACAAATTGTAGCTGAAAACTTCCCTAATCTAGCAAGGGAAACAAGCATTCGTGTCCAAGAGGCAGAGAGGACCCCATCCAAGCTCAACCAGGACAAACCTACGCCACGGCATGTCATAGTGCAATTCGCAAATATTAGATCCAAGGATACAGTATTGAAAGCGGCCAGGGCAAAGAAATTTCTCACGTACCAAGGCAAAGGTATCAGGATTACGTCAGACCTGTCTACAGAGACCTGGAATGAGAGAAAGGCTTGGGGGGGCATTTTTAAAGCTCTTTCAGAGAAAAACATGCAGCCAAGGATCCTTTATCCAGCAAAGCTGTCATTCAGAATTGATGGAGAAATAAAGACGTTCCAAAATCGCCAATCATTAACCAATTTCGTAACCACGAAACCAGCCCTACAGGAGATATTAAGGGGGGCTCTATAAAGGTAAAAAGGCCCCAAGAGTGATACAGAGCAGCAAGTCACAACCGATACAAAGACTTTAAAGAGAAATGGCATCATTAAAATCATATCTGTCAATAATCTCTATCAATCTAAATGGCTTAAACTCTCCCATAAAACGCCACAGGGTTGCAGATTGGATAAAAAGACATGACCCATCCATTTGCTGTCTACAAGAGACTCATTTTGAACCCAAAGATGCATTCAGACTTAGAGTAAGGGGATGGAGTACCATCTTCCACGCAAATGGACCTCAAAAGAAAGCTGGAGTAGCAATTCTCATATCAGATAGACTGGATTTTAAACTAGAGGCCATAGAGAGAGATACAGAAGGGCACTATATTATTCTTAAAGGAAGTATTCAACAAGTGGATATGACAATTATTAATATATATGCCCCCAACAGGGGAGCAGCAAGATACACAAGCCAACTCTTAACCAAAATAAAGAGACATATAGATAAGAACACAGTAATAGTAGGGGACCTCAACACCCCACTATCAGAAATAGACAGAACACCCTGGCAAAAACTAAGCAAAGAATCAAAGGCTTTGAATGCCATACTCGACGAGTTGGACCTCATAGATATATATAGAACACTACACCCCAGAACCAAAGAATACTCATTCTATTCAAATGCCCATGGAACATTCTCAAGAATAGATCATGCTCTGGGACACAAAACAGGTCTCAGCCAATACCAAAAGATTGAAATTATCCCCTGCATATTCTCAGACCACAACGCTCTGAAATTGGAACTCAACCACAAGGAAAAACCTGGAAGAAACTCAAACACTTGGAGGCTAAGAACCATCCTGCTCAAGAATGACTCGATAAACCAGGAAATCAAAAAACAAATTAAACAATTTATGGAGACCAACGAGAATGAATACACAACGGTCCAAAACCTATGGGATACTGCAAAGGCAGTCCTAAGGGGGAAATACATAGCCATCCAAGCCTCACTCAAAAGAATAGAAAAATCTAAAATGCAGTTTCTATATTCTCACCTCAAGAAACTGGAACAGCAACAGAGGGACAGGCCTAACCCACTGACAAGGAAGGAGTTGACCAAGATTAGAGCAGAAATCAATGAATTAGAGACCAGAACCACAGTAGAGCAGATCAACAGGACTAGAAGCTGGTTCTTTGAGAGAATCCATAAAATTGATAGACCACTGGCAAAACTTGTCCAAAAACAAAGAGAAAGGACTGAGATTATTAAAATTATGACTGAAAAGGGAGAGGTCACGACCAGCACCATTGAAATTGCAAGGATTATTAGAAACTTTTATCAACAGCTATATGCCAAAAAACTAAACAATCTGGAAGAGATGGAGGCCTTCCTGGAAACCTATAAACTACCAAGACTGAAACAGGAAGAAATAGATTTCTTAAATAGGCCAATTAACTATGAAGAAATTGAGTCAGTGATAAACAACCTTCCAAATAATAAAACTCCAGGCCCAGACGGTTTTCCTGGGGAATTCTACCAAACATTCAAAGAAGAAATAATACCTATTCTCCTAAAGCTATTTCAAAAAATAGAAACAGAAGGAAAGCTACCAAACTCATTCTATGAGGCTAATATTACCTTGATCCCCAAACCAGGCAAAGACCCCCTCAAAAAGGAGAATTACAGACCGATTTCTCTAATGAATATGGATGCCAAAATCCTCAACAAGATCCTTGCTAATAGAATCCAACAGTACATTAAAAGGATTATCCATCATGACCAAGTGGGATTCATACCTGGGATGCAAGCATGGTTCAACACTCGCAAATCAATCAATGTGATACATCATATCAACAAGAAAAGACTCAAGAACCATATGATCCTCTCAATTGATGCAGAAAAAGCATTTGACAAAATACAGCATCCTTTCCTGATTAAAACCCTTCAGAGTGTAGGAATAGAGGGTACATTTCTCAATCTCATAAAAGCCATCTATGAAAAGCCTACTGCAAGCATTATTCTCAATGGGGAAAAGCTGGAAGCCTTTCCCTTAAGATCAGGAACACGACAAGGATGCCCACTCTCGCCACTATTATTCAACATAGTACTAGAAGTCCTTGCAACAGCAATCAGAAGACAAAAAGGGATCAAAGGTATCCAAATCGGCAAAGAAGAAGTCAAACTGTCTCTCTTTGCAGATGACATGATACTCTATATGGAAAACCCAAAGGAATCCACTCCCAAACTATTAGAAGTTATAGAACAATTCAGTAAGGTGGCAGGATACAAAATCAATGCCCAGAAATCAGTTGCATTTCTATACACGAATAACGAGACTGAAGAAAGAGAAATTAGGGAATCCATCCCATTTACAATAACACCAAAAACCATGCGTTACCTTGGAATTAACTTAACCAGAGACGTAAAGGACCTATATGCTAGAAACTATAGATCACTTTTGAAAGATATTGAGGAAGACATAAAAAGATGGAAAAATATTCCATGCTCATGGATTGGAAGAATTAACATAGTTAAAATGTCCATACTACCCAGAGCAATCTACACTTTCAATGCTATCCCGATCAAAATACCGAGGACATTTTTCAAAGAACTGGAACAAATAGTCCTTAAATTTGTATGGAACCAGAAAAGGCCCCGAATCTCCAAGGAACTGTTGAAAAGGAAAAACAAAGCTGGGGGCATCACAATGCCGGATTTCGAGCTGTACTACAAAGCTGTGATCACAAAGACAGCATGGTACTGGCACAAAAACAGACACATCGACCAATGGAACAGAATAGAGAACCCAGAAATGGACCCTCGGCTCTTTGGGCAACTAATCTTTGATAAAGCAGGAAAAAACATCCGGTGGAAAAAAGACAGTCTCTTCAATAAATGGTGCTGGGAAAATTGGACAGCTACATGCAAAAGAATGAAACTTGACCACTCTCTCACACCATACACAAAAATAAACTCCAAATGGATGAAAGACCTCAATGTGAGACAGGAATCCATCAAAATTCTAGAGGAGAACATAGGCAACAACTTCTATGACATCGGCCAGAGCAACCTTTTTCACGACACATCTCCAAAGGCAAGAGAAATAAAAGATAAAATGAACTTATGGGACTTTATCAGGATAAAGAGCTTCTGCACAGCCAAGGAAACAGTCAAAAAAACTAAGAGACAGCCCACGGAATGGGAGAATATATTTGCAAAGGACACCACAGATAAAGGACTGGTATCCAAGATCTACAAAGAACTTCTCAAACTCAATACACGAGAAACAAATAAACAAATCATAAAATGGGCAGAAGATATGAACAGACACTTTTCCAATGAAGACATACAAATGGCTAACAGACACATGAAAAAATGTTCAAAATCATTAGCCATCAGGGAAATTCAAATCAAAACCACACTGAGATACCACCTTACGCCAGTTAGAATGGCAAAGATAGACAAGGCAAGAAACAACAATTGTTGGAGAGGATGTGGAGAAAGGGGATCCCTCCTACATTGTTGGTGGGAATGCAAGTTGGTACAGCCACTCTGGAAAACAGTGTGGAGGTCCCTTAAAAAGTTAAAAATTGAACTACCCTATGACCCAGCCATTGCACTACTGGGTGTTTACCCCAAAGATACAGACGTAGTAAAGAGAAGGGCCATATGCACCCCAATGTTCATAGCTGCATTGTCCACAATAGCCAAATCATGGAAGGAGCCGAGATGCCCTTCAACAGATGACTGGATTAAGAAGCTGTGGTCCATATATACAATGGAATATTACTCAGCTATCAGAAAGAACGAATTCTCAACATTTGCTGCAACATGGACGGCACTGGAGGAGATAATGCTAAGTGAAATAAGTCAAGCAGAGAAAGACAATTATCATATGATTTCTCTCATCTATGGAACATAAGAACTAGGAGGATCGGTAGGGGAAGAAAGGGATAAAGAAAAGGGGGGTAATCAGAGGGGGGAATGAAACATGAGAGACTATGGACTGTGAGAGGCAAACTGAGGACTTCAGAGGGGAGGGGGTGGGGGAAGGGGATAGCCTGGTGATGGGTAGTAGGGAGGGCACGTATTGCATGGTGCACTGGGTGTTATACGCAACTAATGAAGCATCAAACTTTACATCGGAATCTGGGGATGTACTGTATGGTGATTAACACAATATAATAAAATAAAATTAAAAAAAAAAAAATAAAGTGAGAGATGTGTAACTCTTCCTATCACTTGAATACTTAGAGGCCATTGTAGATTATTAATTGACCTAATTTAAATATCACTGTGTCTCAGAGAATAGGGAGACCTGAGGTGAGGGATGGGGAACGGGCCAGCCGGTCAGTGGAGCAATCAGAACACACACAATGTTTACTGATTAAGTCTGCCATCTTATAAGGGCATGGTTCATGGTACCCTAAAACAATTACAATATTAACTCAAAGATCATTGATCAGATGGTTACTACACTTACCGTGGTGAGCACTGAGTAATGCACGGACTTTTCAAATCACTGTGTTGTACACCTGAAACTAATACCATGTTATACATCAACTATACTTCAATAATAAATATATACATACATATATACATACATATATACATATATATATTCATACATATATACATACATATATATACATATATATTCATACATATATATATGACGCTTTGGTGCAATTGGGCAAACTAAAACTACATTAGGAATTAGATAAACATTTTGCTGGTATGAAAAGGCAGAGATTGGTAAATGAAAAAGATTACAAAACAGTATGTGTAATATGATCTAATTTTAAGTTAAAAAAGCACAAGCATTTTAACTCACACATACATGAATGTACAGGTATATGCTTATAAATACAATATGCATAAAAAGATCTGCAAAAATATGCAATGCTTAGTGTAAATGTCTTATGTTTTTATCATTCTTATGATCTATATTTTTCAGCTTTCTACAAGATGCTTGCAATAATTACTCTAATCAATTGATCAATTAAGAAATCTCCTTAGTAGTAATGGGATGACTTGTACTGCTTTTGGTGAGATATCCAAGAGTTGTGAGAATTTTTAATAAATGTGACAATTCAATTACTTTTCTTTAAAAATCACTGATCACAGAGCACCATACCAAATATAATAATAATGAAAATCTTGAAATACTGCAAGAATTACCAAAATGTGACACAGAAACACATAGTGAGCAAATGTTGTTGGAAAAATGGCACTGGCAGACTCCTTTGATGCAGGGCTGCCATAGACCTTCAATTTGTAAAAAACGTGGTATCAGCAAAGTGCAATAAAGCAAAGCACAGTAAAGCAAATACAATAAAATGAAGTATGCCTGTATGTGGCAGCAGGAGAAGAAAGAAAGGGGCAAGGCACACCAACACTTAAGTGACTAGGATACTAAGTAATGCACCATTTCTGCTCACAATCCCATCCACTACGATTCAGTCACATAGATCCAATCCAATGGCAAGAAAACTGAGAAACAGAGGGGTGCACGTGAACAATTAGTGAGTACAAAATCTCTGCCACATATACTAGGCCCTTTGCTTCTCTTTCCACTTCTTCTCTTACCTGTCTACTTCTTCTCCTAGTAAACACCTTGTCATCTTCCAGACTCTGATCAAATGTCACCTGCCTCACTTCTTCAGATAGTATCTCCCCTCCCCTCTGCTACCATAAATTTTAATATAAATATCTACTGTCCATGTATTATCAGCCTTTATAATTACTTGCCTGTACATTTAACTCCCCCTCAGAAGCCAAGAAGAATACTTTTCTCATCAGTGACTTCTAACCTCCCAGCACCAATGTAGGTTCCTATACACACACAGTACATATTTGATAAATGAATGAATGAATGAGTTCACCAACAAGGGTTACAGAAGGATTTGCCCATTAAACAACAGCAACAATAAAGAGGATCGACTTTTTCACGTGTCCTTATCATGGTTCTAAATTACTAGTTAAGGATGAAACTCTCAGTAAAGGATGATTCCTAGACCAAATTTATTAAGGTGGAAAACATCTAAAAGAGCCACATGATTAAAGGGGACCCTGTAAAGTTTACAACGACATAATATTCTGATCCTGGAAGTAAAAGACTTGAAGAGTTTCCAGTTGGGAACGGGCATTGTTGCTGAGATGTGCTTTCCTCAGGCTTTCCTCTGAGAAAATGGGAGATGCAGACAGTGGTGCAAGTATTTCCAGGCGGCCAGCCAAGTTAGTAATCCCAGGCCTGTGTGTGTGTCGTGAGACTGACTGTCCTCTCTCAAGCTGACATTCAAGTCCCCTCCCATGTCTAATCATGCCTATCTTACAGCTTTCAAATAAAATGACCAAATTCAGAAGAAGTCAGTGGAGTCCATCCTATTAGCCAAAGCAGAGAAGTCTTGGGTACTGGAAAAGTCTCTACCTCACATTTTCTGGTCGCCGGCCGCATTCTGACTGAGGTTAGGTAACCATAACAAAAAGCAAAACGAATGACTTCAGTGAAAAGTTTGCCTGGGGCAAAGCCAAGAGGTATGATATTTCTGTTGGATTACAATCAACAGAAGCCCTTAAACTGATGTTGGTATTGTTCAGAATTCCGGAGATGAGTGTAATTAATGCATTTAAGGACTTTTAAAGATTTTTTTTCAAGCTTTTGATACTTCAGTTGAATGGTTTGGTTGCCTGGCTTTTATTCCCCCTGCCCCAAAGAATTCATTAAGGAATCTTAGTCAGGAATTTGGGGCTAGTGTAAAACAGTTGCTTTCCTATCAGTGCCCTGTGATTTATAAGTTCACCATTTTCCTGGGAGAATCTAGAATGGTATTAGCTGTGACTTTCCTAAACACGTCTCTCAATGAAACCCTGCCATTAGCACCCCAAATTCCAGCAGACTAGCTGTGGGCAACATCTCATCTTGCTGACAAAATCTGCCATCGGCCTCGATTAGTTTGGAGAGCCTGTCTCATCAGAGAAGCTCCGTGACAAATCTACTTCCGGCGCCAGCGTGAAAACACCACCATCAGGACAACAGTCAGAATACATTTGAGTTCTGGAGCCGTGTGAAAACTTATCACTGCAGTAGACTCCTTGCTGAGGGACAGGAGCTGCCCTGCACTGAGGGTGAAAATTGGTTCCGTTGGGGAAAGCTTCAAAGCCGTTTCAGCCATTAAAATGTGACTGGACATACCAGGAAAGCAGGAGGGGTCGAAGTTTAGTGTGGGGATGCCATGGGGAGCTGGTAAAGAATTTGCTCCAGAAAATGCCCAGGTGACCGTGTGTTCCTTCTCGGGGCCAAAAGCATTGGGGCCAGAGCCTCACCAGCGTCAGGTTGCTTACCTTACCAATTACTGGTGTATTTACCCTGTCTGGACTCACTTCATGTCAAAAATTAATAATGCCAATGTGGATTGCCAGTCTGAGATGAGCTAAGGCTTGCTACCCAGAAGGAAAATGACAATTCTATAGCCTTAAATCTGGAAAGCACTTTAAATGTCTCAGAATGAGAAACAGAAGCTACTGGAAAGCATCATAAAACAAGCATGTTCGTGCTGCCACATGGGGTAAGGGGGGCTTACTCTGGGGGGTGGTTCTCAAGGTGTGGTCACGCCAGCAGCAGCCACACCACCCAAGGACGTGTTAGAAAGGCAGAATCACTGGCCCCTCCTGGACCTCCTGATCCTGAAACCCTGGCGGTATGGCTTGGCAATCTGTGTTTAAGGAGCCTCCGGGTGATTCTGAAGCCAGCCCAAGTCAGCAAACCACTGCTCTGTAGAACAGGGAGGGATCTTCACAGTCGGCAACTAACCCAGCCACCCGCCCAACGGATGATGACCTTGTGAAAGTCTCTCAATCGCGCTTTCCTTCCACCCTATTCCACCCAGAAAAAGGTTATCATTTCAACCACTGCAGTCGGAACCCGCTGCTTCACCCATGCCCCCAGCTAGATTATCAGAATGACCTATGCTGAACCCCTCGTTTCCTCTGCAAAGGCTCTACTGTTGCCAAGATGTGCTCTGACCTCGTTTTGTATAATCTAGGTCCTCTGAGGAAACGAACAGAACATGGTTGTTTTGTTTTGTTTCTTAATTTGCCCTGGGCTTGGGGATGGACAAAACTAAAAGGTTCGAGACAACAGTCCATCTAGATCAGGCATTGACCAAATCCAGCTGGCCTCCTGTTTCTGTAAATAAAGTTTTATTGGAGCGCAGCCACACCCACTCGTTACATAATGTCTAAGGTCGACTTTCAAGCTACACCAGCAAAGTTGAAGACTTGTGACAGAGAGCCAGAGGCCTGCGAAGCCTAAAATATTCGTTCTTTGACCCTCTTCAGAAAACATTTTCAGACCACTGACCTAGATACATAATCAGTCCATATTGAATAGGAACTCAGAACAACGGACGGCAGGTATGGGGTCCTGAGCTGGGAGGAGCAGGGGCTTCCGTCCAGGACAACAGAAGAGGGGCCTCTGCAGGGAGAGTGCAGTGTTCTGGTGCCTGGAAGCCCCAGGCCTGAATGTAGGGACAGGTACTGGGCCCCCAAAGGAAATTTGACTTGTAAAAAGGCCCTCTGATGATTCTGCAGTAACTACTCCACGGACCACACTTTGAGAAATGTGGAATGACCTGGCCATTCAGATGTACAAAGATATAAGCATATCCTGGAGCTCTTAACAAAGTTCATCAAATAAAAATCTGGTCTAAATCCCATAAGCTGTGACTTCTCTGTACTTTCTAACAAATTTGGCAGGGTAGTGGGAGGATAAATTTAAACTTCCAGGCTAGTTTAATTAATTTAGCCTAGAATGTGTGTGCTTTCTCATTTAATATTCTTCTCTAAATTTATACTGCTAATATTCCAACTCCATACTTGTAACGATAATTTTAAATTTATAGAACCCAACTTCCAAAAGACCAGCAAGCTAAACAGAGTTTTAACTTGGACCACCACATAAACAAATCCTTGTTCCAAATGGAACCTTTAGGAATTTTGGAATTAGGAAGTTCTAATCTCTCAAAAAAGCAGATGGGCACATAGCTTGCACATGTCAAGAGAATTTTCAGGGTATATTTAAAAAACTGGCACCCCTAAGGTAACAAAGGAAATTTCGAAAATCGTCAACTTTATAAACAAATGCAAAATCGTTTAGAATTCCAGAATTTGTCTAAAAGGAATTTTTGTTCTAAAACTAAGGTATTTTTAATGCTTCCTTTTATTGTAAAAGCTGCATAACCCCGTTATAGAAAATATACAAAACAGTAAAGAAAATCTACCCATGATCCCATCACCCTAACACAATCACTGTTACTAAAAAGAAAAGAGCATGGGATGTCTGGATGGCTCAGTTGGTTAAGTGTCGGCCTTCGGCTCAGGTCCTGGGATCGGGTCCCACATTGGGCCCCTTGCTCACTGAGGAGCCTGCTTCTCTCTCTGCCTGCTGCTCCCCCTGCTTGTGCATGCACTCTATCTATTGCACTCGCTCTCTCTCTCTCTCTCTTTCGCTGACAAATAAATAAAATATTTTATATAATTAATTAGTTAATTATTTAAGAGCTAATAAAACCTCAAAGGTCAGTGATAACAGGTAACCAAGATTCAACTACGTATTAGCTCTTCTTTCTATTATCAACATGCTCTCCATAGAGCTGCTCCTACCTCAGCCTTCAAGACCCACTCTCATCCCTTTCTTTTGTTCTATTCCTTCTCCCCAATGTCTCTTTCTGGCTTCCTTTCTTAATTGATAATAATATAGTTACAGCTAAAGTTTATCGAACCTTGTGCTGGGCACTTTACATGAATTATTTCATTTAGTCCCAAGAACTCTGTATGATAGCCTCGTGTTACACATGAGAATCTGGTAGCGGCATGACAATTTGTTATTACGGTCCCAAATTTCGTTACAAATCCCTACATGCCTGCCTGTCCAAGCAGTAGAGTCTATATCTCTAAATCTTAAATCTGGGCTTGCTCACATGACTTGCTTTAGTCAATGAGACAATATCAAATGTGATATGAGTCAAGGTTTCAAAGATCTTGCTCATTGGCTCTTACCGTCTCTTCCTGCTGGGAACTTTCATCCACCATATAAAGAAACTCAGGATGGTTTGTTAGATGAAAAGAAATAACATGGGGGAGTGCCCCATTGAAGGCCCTAGACATATGTGTGAGTCTCGCCGATACTATGAAGAACAAAACCTTATAAGTCGTCCCAGCTGAACCCAGCTGAATTGTCCATCCATCAAATCATGAGCAAATACATGATGATTTTTTAAGCCACTAAATTTGGATAGTTTGTTACACAGTTAAAGCTAACCGACACAAGTAGTTTCCCCAAAGTCACACAGGCAGGACTAAAACTCACACCTAGGTCTTTACTCTAGAGCCCAAGTACTTAACCCCATGTTATACTGTGGAACTGCCATGAATCTAGTCAGTACCATGGGCAGAGTCAATGCTCACTAGTGATACAGTGTCCCCTTAAAGATAACAATAATGATGAGTTATCTGTCAAGATGGGCCCATCCCACATGTTGCCATTAGTAGCTCATTTCTAAATTCAGACCAGAGGCACCTGGGAAATAATTAGCTGCAGTGTTGCTGTCCTCCCATAACAAATTTGAGGGCAACTCTTTATTTTTGCTAAAGTTAAACAGTTTGTGGCAACAAATGTTACTTATACTTTTCTAGGAATAGAAATGTATTTACTTTTAATCAGTTGGGGACTCATTAGTGAGGCTGTCTTTATCTCCCTGAGCCTTTGCCTTCTTAGCTTGGTTTTTTGGGGTTTGTTTGGTTTTTTTGGCCCTGTATTAGTGTTTTGTTTGTTTTCGACAGAACTCCCTGAAATAAACTCTAATGGGTTGAACAAATCAGAAGAGAAACAATGTCAATTGCAACAGAGGAGTCAACCCTATAACCTACTTCTTTTCATAATCCTTCCCTACGCCTAACAGAAATGAATGAATAACTGATTATTGAAAGTAAAAAGGCTATTACCCAATTAATTTCCAGCTGTATGAAGCATTACTCTGGTGATGAACTACTAATAATGAGAAATTCTGGAAAAGACTATGCACTAAGCATTTCTCAGAAACACAAGACACATTTTAAAATATTTTTCCACAATAACAGACTACTAAAAGATCTGTAGATGTAGGAATAAAGTAAATAAAATATTTTGATGCATAATAAACAGAGGTCGTATAGAAAGGGAAATGCGGGATACCAAATTTGAAAATAATTTTCACTACAATGGAAGACATCAGTTCTAGTTTTTCGTCTTATTTTCCCTACCTATAAAATCGGTCTGGTAACCTTTCTTTGGTGGAATGAACAACAGCAGTGTTTCAGATAGCATGGCTTAGAAAAAGTCTTTCTTTGAAATTCCAATGGTTCTTAAGCAGTTATGAATTCAGGGTCTGCCTAGAATTCTACCATCCACCCAACACACACACACACACACGCACACACACACACACACACACACACACTTTCAATGACATCTGTCACCTGCGGACAGAGCTCGCCTCGGCCGCTGCCTGATCAGAGGAGCCAGTTCTGGTGGTGTATTGGGGTCTTCCTCATCAGTAAATGAAGTGTAGACATAGTCTGTAGCTCTGAGCTCACCATCCAGTGTACCTTGGAGATGGATTTAGGCAACCAGGCACTTCTGGGAGCATCTGGTCAGGGATTCCCTGAATATCCCCTGTGTATGCCCTACCTAGCCCTTTTCCCTGGTTTCTGGAGTCCCGTTTTTCCTCCAGGTCTCAGGGAGGAACTACAGTCTATCCCTGCAGCACAGCTAGGAGGCTGAAGCCTGGCCCTCTCACTGGGCTCTTGAGGCCTGGAGCTGGTCTTCACTTCATCCTTGCACATTATCTCTGGTTTACTTTTGCGTGACCTAGATGAGCTCCCATCAGATGGTAAGAGCTGCCATCTCCCAGAAGTCTTTCTTTTTCCATTATACCCTCTCCCTGACCTTGGATTTTTATGTACATCAGCCAAGAATTAAGTATGTTTAACCCACTGGGATCCAGGATGTTGAACAGTCAGTCCTTCCCTGGGAAGAAAGTTGGTATTGGCTCCATGGAAACTTCCCCTGGCTTCTTGTCTGCACTGGTTTCAGCAATTCTAGATTCATCCACTTCTACGTGGCGAAGAGGGGGAAATGCTGCACCATTTCAGGGGGAGAAATCTGTTTAGAAACCCTAAGGGCCAACGAGATGGCTTAATGCAGTGAACCACCCCCGAGTGTCATTAAAAAGCAAAGAGTATTATTTAGCCCTTGTTTCCTTATCCAGTTTTCCACGTCAGTTCCCAAGAAGAAAAAGCCATTAGGGCAAGGAAGAAACTGATTTTTTTTTCTTCTAGATTTTGACTGAAAGTTTTTCTTCTGAGTCCTTTCCCACCACGTGCTTATTTGCCTCTACAGAGCGCTCTCTGCAGCAGCACACACGAGAAAGAAGCAGCCTCGTGTGATTTCTGCGCCACATTTTATTATGAAATTACGTCCCTTTCACTCCCTGCGTCTCTCGTATATCTAAATGAACTGCGTAGCTTTCAAGCATTTATTCGGAAAATGTGTACCTCATAACCAGATTGTATGGCTATTTTAAAAGGAGATCGTTGTGTTGTTAGAGATGAATCCATTTTTCTTACCAAGTTCTCTACCTTTTCACAGTCTCATTCAGAAAGAGAAGATGAATGAGATCCGCTTGGCTGTTGAAATACCCGATCCCATTAACTGTGTTTTGGCAGATTCTTTAGATCTCAAAACCCAGAACCTGGTACCTTTTCCTCGATCATAAGCCATAAAATACTCAAGAACACGTGAGCTCCTTTTCTTTTCAGTGAAGTGTACCTTGGTGCTATCAGAAACTCTCTCTTCGAGACAAATTTTCCTTTAAGCTCAATTTACATGGAATGAAGCGCCCTGGGCAACGTGCTGTTGGAATTCTTTCAGTACCATGTTTGCCTGCAAAAGGGCATTTACTCTTGACATTTTTGAAGATATTCATTTTACAACCCAATTTTCACACTCAAATAATCACCATCTGTGTTGTCCAGTTTAAAACGATCACGGAAAGCAAGTGCAAGTTATTTCCCCCTTCGTGTTGTTTTTCTTCCTTTTGTTTATTTTGTTTTGTGTTAAGTGATGGGAGCATAATTAAATTTACTATTCCATTCCTAAGTACTGTTGCTTTCTACAAAAAGAGGCAGGGAGAGAGAAGGGGAGAGAAGAAGGACACCCGATAAAGAGTAAGATGCATTTAAATCCTAGCAAGCTTTTCCTTGCAGAGCATTTCATTCTCATTACTTCAACATTATCATAATTTTGTTGTGGTCTTCTATAGATTTTGTTCCGCATTTCAACCTAATTTGCCAAGTCAGAAAGAAACCTCCTTCTGATCCCAATTTGACATTCTTCAATGTCTGAGAGCCAGCTTAGTCTACATATTACATTTAGGTTATAACTCAGTGCACTTTAAAAATACTCTACTCTAATGGCATGTTAATTTTGTAATATTCCTGGGTTCTCCCAATCTGAAGAATACATCTCCAAATGAAGAAGCAACGGATACCCTAGTCCCTAGAGTTCTGTACTACCCCTTTTATAACACTCATCACATGAACAATGATTTGTTCGCACTACCTGTTAAGTCCTATTATAACTCAAACCATGTCTGTTTTATCTACTTCTGGAGGGACTGGGCCTCTTCACATTATGTTTGGCACTTTCAATGTGCCCTATAAGCCTTTATTAATTGAATTAAGTCAGTGAATGAACGTTGACTTTTCTTCCTTTTCTTTCATAAAAGGGAATCTGAGCTCTGAGCCCATCATCCCAGAAAAATTTCCATCACAAGAATTATTACCCCTCATAAACCAAAAAAAAAAAAAGTGGGGGGAGACCACTCAAAATATATTTTGTATAAAACCTGGACTGGTTCCCTGAAAAAAACACATTTTTTATATTAGAGTTTATAGTGAAAAAAAATTAATTGTGGAAAAACAGATATTCTAAGCAATTACAGAGTTTCATGAAACTTTCCTGTCTCAGCTGGTTTGACAATACCTAAGGCTCAGTCTGGTCAAGAATATTTTTCAATGGATTTGTGTTTATTTTCAGATGGTGTTAACATGAGCTGAACAAAAAAGAGCAAATAGAAAATTCAGTCTATTACCACTCTACATGAAGTGTTCCCAGTACTTGGTGACCATCACACAGTGAACAGATATTACACCAAGGCGGGCAAGGCGCAGATGGAAACCATGTGGGCCGGTAGTGAAATAACACAGTTTATCTCCACAGGTGAGGGAAAGTGCCGATGGGAGTAAATACTGTATGTCTCTAAATTTAAACCAAACACCTATTAAGAGCTCTGTTCTGATCTTTGTTGGAGGAAACACAAAGATGTTGGACAACCGGAATAAGTAAGTACCTCCCTGTTCTCTGAGTGGGCAGCGTGTTTTAGACTACATATTGCTCCATTTTGACGGACCCCTGTGCGAGCACATCTGGAGAGGCAAAGCAGTTTAACATCTGTGCTCCTGGAAATTAGAGTTCTTGTGGAAACCACACCGGTGACCACGCCTGGGCTTCTATTAGTAACCCACGTGACATATTTTAACTATTAATTTTACTGTCTTAGACCCAGGTTAGGATTTTCCTCACAAAAGCAAATTCCCGTGATGGATATCAGGCCTCTAAGTAGGACTTCCGTAGGTCCTGGCTAGATCCAGGAAACTATAAAAGATCCAAATGAAGTGGAATTTCTAACAGTCCTTCATTGGACAAAGGCAAATGCCTCAGTTCGTCAAGTTTAGACTCGTGGCCTACTTACTCTAGATGAACACGCAGCACATAGACTCACAACATCTACCGCTACGATCTCTATACCAAGACAAACATCAGAGAAAAGGCACTGATGCTCTCAGATTTTAAAACACAGATTCATAGCACAAAGAGGGGCTCCGTTTGCCAATTTTAATATGCCACTTTTATGGCTAGATGGGGCAAAGGTGAATCAGCATAAAAATGAAAATGACTGACCACAGGTCCTTGAATCATGGTGTGGTGGTCTCAATGGCCTTCTAAGAGGTTCTCCACCATCTTGTGCTCTGAATGTTCACAGCAAAAATATCTGTGCTTTTTTCCTGGGTGAATGATAAATTCATTTAAGACATAAAAATCAGGGGTGCCTGGGTGGCTCAGTCTTTTGGGCATCTGGCTCTTGATCTTGACTCAGGTCTTGATCTCACGGTCATGAATTCAAGCCCCGTGTTGGGCTCCATGCTGGGCGTGGAGCTTGCTTAGGAAAAAAAAAAAAAAAGCTATACAGACACCATCTCATTAGTGTCTCGGGGCATGCTGGCCATCACGATGAAGAAGCCCCCAAATTTTAGTGGCTTGACACAGTAGAATTTATTTCCCATCCACCTAACAATCCGAGGAGCATTTTCTTGGTTGTTCAGGGGTTTTCTTCCATGTGTGTTTAGGTATCCAGGTCTTTCTATCGGTCTTGCCACCATTGGAGGCCTCTGCTTTCAGCCAGGGGAGGAAGAAAAGATAATGATGAAAACCCTACTTACTTAAAAGCCTCAGCCTGAAGGTGTTTATATGTATCCTCTTTCCTCATGTTTTATTGGAGAAAACAAGTCACACAACCACTTGTGGATGCAAGAAAAGCCAGACAGTGACAACTCCACATTATCAAAGGAGGGACATCAATATTATTTTCATAGACCATCTATTCTCCTGGGGGGTTTCCTCATTAATTCCCAAGAGATTTAACTTTTGGTGGGTCCTTTGGGGCAGAGAGGAAATAGATTCTAAGCTTGTTACACCCTCCATTCCTCCACCCACAAAATGTCTTGGGGACCAGATTCATTGGGAAACTGGTAGTCTAAATAATGCTTCAAAAAGTGGTCAAATGTCCAAATGTACCTTGACCAACTTCTGTTGGCTGCTCTTCAGAACTCTGGAATAACTGCTGTAGCTAAAGCTATGCCTATTACATTGTTCTCTACCTGAGCTTGGACGCTCTCGCAATGAATGCACCCTGCAAATAAAAAAGGGATCATTAGTTATTGGTTCAGGGTAGCTAGCTATCAAGAAAAGGTACTTGCTTTTACTCGTTTCCACAAAAGAGCTTCTCAAGCCCTAATGTCACTTGGCCCAATTAAATATATAAATGGCAAGGGGCCAAGTTAATTATAGCTCTAGGGACTTGGACTAGGCCAGGCTAGAAACAGAGTAACAAGAAGAATGGCCAAAGCTTACACTTTGCTTTGAATCCAAACAAAGCCTTTGCCTTCACTTGCCCTTAAGGGGAATAGTCTGATGTGGATGGAAGTGCAAGCATCCTGAAGAGCTCTGGCTCTTGATCCTTATTATGGAAAAAGTGGATGAATATTAACCAAACCTGAAAAGAGGGTGAGCCGAAATAAGACTCATTATAAGTGTACTGAGAGGCAGATGCAAAATGTGAGCCATTCAAACTCTTTATGTCCCGCAAGAAAGGTCACAAATAGAGAGTTTCCGAGAGAGCCACTCTCCTAGGAAAATCTCCTAGGAAAAGTGCAATGATATATAAGGGATATTTGCATTTAAGCAAATGCTGATCCTTTCCATCTGGCTAGACACGTTTAGAGAGCATCTTGGAAGTACTGCCCCTCACCCCTTCTGCTAATTAGGCTGCTCTGTGCGTCAAGAGCTCTGCCCTGAAGGAGTGTCAGCAAAGCAGTTAGTGCGTCCAGATGTGGACACTTCCTTAAAGGTGAAGTACAACGGGGGGAGAAGATTAATCCGCAATGCACTGAAGTCAGACTCTGGGTAACCCAGCGATGTGTTAAATGAAAAGGAAAAGATGCTGTTGAATTTTATCTCCGAGCGGTGTCATTATTTCCAACTAACTTACTCCTTCAGGCAACCCAGATAGTTTGTTTTCCTGAAGCCCTTTTCTCGACGTTGCACACGCCCTCCTCTTGCTAGACCCTGGAGAGGAATGACAGCAGCTGAAAAAACATTCCATCCCCGGGAAAGGGAAAGAAGGGCTGGTGATTACTGAGTGGGTAAGGCTGGCAGGTCGTCACACAAGGCGCGGGGCTCAGTCTGCATCCGGGGAAAGGGGCCCAGGGTTGGGGGCAAAGACCGTGCTCGTGGTTCCACGACTCACAAAGGGTTAAAGTTCAGGGAGGTTTTCTCTGAAAAGCAGAAAATAAAATTCTTAATGCTACGTATTGTGTAGCTAGCATGTGATATCTCCTTCCACTTGTTAAATTGGGATTTTTGTTTTATGTGCTTCGGATTTAGCTCCTGGGTGCTCTCTGCTTAGTTTAAAAGGGTTTCCATCTCCACATTGTCATACATGGAAAAAATATACGGAGGCATTGCACCGTACATCGTGACTTTTATTTTGCTGTCAGACTGCAAGTTACAATATACCTGTGTGCATTAAAGACTCAGGGGCTTTAAAGAGGGAAAGGATCCCTTCATATGCCATACAAAGAGAGCTACAGCCCAGGAGGAAAGAGCTGGAAACAACCACCGCCTTCTTACCTGCATCAACCACACATCCCAGATTTTGGCAACCGTTCCCATTGCCTGTCACCTCATTCCTCTCCAAAAAAAGGGCCATTTATTAAAAACACAACTAAGAAAGTTTTCATCCAAAGGCATGGACTGATTTGGGGTTCATTCCAAAGACCTACTTGTCATATTTAGTATTAGGTCCCTGTAAACTCTGAGCTGCTCTGTGTTCTTTTTCAGGAACGGTGATGGACTACCAGGGTCTAGCCTCACTTCACTGGTTCCCCATGAAGCCAACGGCAGGCTCGTCGGGCAGCTGCACACGGGTGCTGTCCAACCCCAGCCCAAAGCCCTAGAGCTCGCCATGTGCTCACCACCTGAGTGAACGGTTCCACATAAACATAGCATGTCCTGGGGCTGGACCAGATGTGACCTGGGTCTGGACATGTTTTGATTATTCTCAGCCTTATACTAGCTTTGCGGTTAGTTCCTGGGTGGGGGTAGCAGAGGGGCAAGAAGCTCTCTGGAAGGCCAGGCATCGTCGACCCCCAGCAACACCACGGAAGCTAGAAACTACTTGTTTACCACAGTGTACAACAGGTCAGAGCTGATACTCAGCGTGCACTGCAGGCAGCCTCTGGGTATCGCTCAACCTCGGAGGTTTGTCAGAGATATCGCAGACAAGGGGATCAGGTGCACAAAGCAGGTCCTTGACCACCGTGTGGGGACACAGTGCTGTTAAAATGAGGGGAGCAGAGCGAAATGAATTCAGTCGGAGTTTAAACAAAGAACTGGCCATCTGTCAGTCATCTAAGTTCATAAAGCCAACTTACAAGTAAGTAACCATCTCGGCCAGCAACCTACAAGTTGCCAGTCTTTTCTGTTCTAGAATAAGGTTTGCAAGGAAGATAAACTATTTGTAAGGAGAGAGGGGGAGAAAAAGAGAGAGAGAGCGAGAGACCGAGCACTTGGAAACAGAATGGGATAATGGCAACAGGAGGAAATGAGAAAGATAGAGTTTTACAAAGAAATCTTTATTTCTACTGAGAGAGAGTGTTAAACTTATTTTGTACACATTCCCCTGGCTTTCGGATTGAAAGGTACCCAAAAGAGAGCAACACCTAACGCAGAGCAGAGAGTAGTTTTATTTACACCAGCAGGCTGTTTAGAACTCCCATTTTATTCGTGGCAATTTGATTGTTTGGTCACGCCTCCTAATAAGTGAAATGTTACACTGGAGTATTTGTTTAAACCTCCCAGCTTCAGATACAGTAAGTTGCTGAATGATGTTTGCTAATGGCACACATTCGATAATTCCTATAATGTGAAATCTCAGCCAGATTTAATGTTTAATTTCCCTGGGATTCACTCTGAAATTATTACAGACATTATGTATTCTGCTCCCTGGACTTGGAATTAATTTCAAAACAGAGTAAAAGTGCATCCATTTGGGTGCCTTGTGGGAGTTCAGATCAGTAACATTCCATTTCTCCTGAAGTTTCTGAAGTTTAAAATACCTTTTCACTTTATTGCATTTGATCTGGGTTCAGTAGCTACATGCCACAGTCACCCAGAGCTGCATTTTTGTTTTGGTTTGTGATCTGGATGTGCTCTTGCTTGATGAGTTCATCCTCTTGAAAAGCTGGATTGATATGCCAAGGCTTTCTCTGCCTAACTCGAAGGTGCCTTTGCATGGTTATAGGGATACAAAATTCTTACCAACATGCAATGATGTGGCAAGAAAAATCATTAAACAGCTCCATCTACGTCTCCTTTTTATGAATGTCTGCCACAGAAACAGAATTCACAACATGCATTGCTTTGATTAATCAATCAATACATTGGCTACGCTTCCAATACCTGGCCCAAGTAGAAAGCTCAGAGGCTGGAAAACCTCCAAACATTATAGAATAAAACAATCAGACCCGTGTTAGGTTGTGATCCAAAAATTCCCAGACAATAAATCTTTAATTTGCTACCCTGGCAACTCTCACCAAATTTGAATTAAAAGAATATTTTCCATGCAAAGCGTTGAAAGGACTTGCCTCCTGAACAGTTATAAAAGTTTAACCTTTAGCTGAGGCATGCTTCCTCTAGTCCAAAAGGAAACTGAGTGAAGAAAAAGACATCAAGGGATTAATTCACAAGTTTTACCCCAAAATGAATGACAGCTGTTTGGGAGTTCAATTGCACTGATGTCCCATTAGGTTCGAAACATCCTGAGTCTTGCAATTATCTCATAGATTTCATAAAACCTTGTTAGTAAAAACTTCACCTCCCCAGTCTGGTCTCAGCCACTGAACTCACACACCTAAACTCCCTCTGACTGCTTCAAACGAGCACCTGAGCAGCAAAGCTTGTCACGTGGTGGGTTCTTCCCAGGATTTTTCATTTTTGTCACATAGATCTTATTTTATCAGCTCTCCCTCCCCGCCATGGTGGGGAGGAAGCCTGGCTAGAGGTGGTGTCAATGGTTTTAGTTTCAAGTGAACAGAACAATGGATTCAGGGTGGCCTGGAAGTTTGCTGGGAGCAGGAGAACACAAGCTTTGGAAATTTGTAGCTGCTCTACAAATGTAAACCTTAAAATGATGGAAGAATTTTAAAGCCTGAAGCCACTTCGAGATCATCCAGAAGTCTGCTCATATTTCTCAGCCAGGAAAATGGCAACCTAAGGAAGAAGCCATGGGCCCAAAGTCCCACAGCGCAGCCATGATGGCGGCCAGGTGGCAGAGGGGGCGGCACCCGAGGGTGCCGCCTAGACCCCTTGGTCTCCAACATTCCCCCACCCTGTTGCATGATCCTTATTTCTCTACTGTGTCAAGACTGGGCTCACAGGAAGCCAGAACCATGGCTTTCTTGCCTCCGTGTCCTCAGCGCATAGTTCAGGACTGGAAAGGGAGATGTGCAGTAAAGATGTTTTCTTTTTCTTTTTTCCCCCAAACAAAAATAGCTTTATCTTTTTCTTATTGTATTCATATCTTACCCCCCATACATTGTCATAACTTAAAAAAAAGAAGAAAAGTTTAAAGAAAAAAATCAGAACTCCTAGGAAGTTCACCAGCAATCTATGACCACTGTTAATATTTAGTATCATTCTATAATGCATATTCACCTGGTGCCTAAATGGAATTAAACTCCTCTGTTTGGTCCCCTACTTTTCCCCCTTAACAGTATGACGGGGAGATCTTGCAATGATGGTGAGGACAGATTTACATCATTATTTTGAAGGACAGTATAGGGTTCTATTACACGAATACACCATAATGGATTTGTTCTTTTTTTTGGAGCTATCAATCATTTCCCTTTCTTCACTACCAGAAGTAATACCGTAGTAACTATCCTCATGCGTGTAATTGTGAATTTTAAAAATGTTGGTACATATTGCAAGATTACCTCCAGAAATGTAGCAATTTTCACTTCATACCAATTGATTAAAATGTGCATTTCTCCACACCCTTACCAACACTGGGAGTGTCCAACATTACTTATTCTGATATTTTGGCAAAAAGATACATTTCAATTTCCAGTTTGGGGAATTATTAACGAGGTTTTCCATTTGTTAAGTATTTGAAAGCCTATCGTTTCTCAGGCATCATGCGATGTCCTAGGGCCATAAAAGTGTCTAAAACAGATACAGTCCCTGTCCTTGTATATAGTTCATTAATTCTACTGAAGACTTCAGTGACGAAAAACAAGTAAATAGCATTTGCAAAAAGGCCGATGAAGGAAAGCAGCATTGTGTTGTGATAAAGTGTAGTGCTGTAGAAAATGTGCATTAGAAGAGTTCCACCTTAGGAAATGACGGTGGAGTCAAAACATGTCATATAAGGAGGACCCACTGAAAGAAAAAGCCAGGCTGAGGGCCTTCCCGGGAGGGGAGCAGCAGGTGCAATACCCTTGAAGAACGAAGAGCAGCACGTGGGGTGCCTGGGAAATGACAAAAGGCCGATCTGGCTAGGAAACAGTTGAAAGAAACAACGCATGCAGTCAGATTGGAAAGGGGGCCAGGAGTCAGGTCATGTAGGGCCTAGAGGGCTTGGAGGACTCTGAATTACATGCAAGTGCGGTAAGAAACCACCGAAGGTTCCAAAGCAGGGAAGAAGCATGACGTAATTTATGTGTTTAAAAGGTCACACGGAAAATGGACAGGAGGGGACACGGGGAGTAGTCAAGAGAGCCTTTAAGCAATTGCTACAGGTAGAGCAAGTGCAAGCCCAGGGCTGGGTCTGTGGAGACAGGAAGGAGGGACCGGCTGATGATATATTTTGGAGCTGGAACTGGTGGTAACTGGTGATGGGGAGGAAGTGGAGTTTAAAGAAGAGAAAGGATGTCTGATTTGGGCTGCTGAATAAATGACGATACCATTTGCTAAGGAAGTCTCAATTCGGTGGTGAATCAAGGATTTCTTATTACCATTATTTCTAACAGTAAAAATCAGAAACAAACTAAATATACAGCAATTGTGATGATTATTTATGCCCTCCATGAAAATCATGATTTTGAAGAACAATTATATATAAGAAAATGTTCATAATATGTTAAGTGGGGGGAAAACACATTGCTGTTTATGAACTATAAAAATATAGGTACAGATAGAGACATAGATTAGAGATAGAGATAGAAGGGGAAAGAGTGCAATGAAAGGCAATGAAATGTTTATAATGGTTATATTTTGATGGTGGGATTACAAATGATTTTTATAATTTTCTCTATTTTTTTTCTTTATGTTCCAACATTCCTCTAATAAACAGGTCTTACTGTTATCATCACACCAAAAAGTCATTAAAAACAATCAGGTGACCTGCAGCAAGCCACCGTCTAGATTTGGGTCAAGTCAGGATTAAATTCCATAACCCAGTGGAAATAGAAAAAGCACATGATCATGCTGTCATGCCTTGGCTGAAAGCCTTGAGGATTATCACTGCTTTTTCACATATAAACACGTTTTGCCAAATGAAATATGTGTATGTTTCCAGGCTAATTCATGGAAGACTTAAGACTAGAATTCAAGTCTCCCGATTCAGAGGCAAGAGCTTTTCCCACGGGTACTGATTCTATCTCAGCACAAGCCATGCTCCTCTGATCTCAACGTGGATGCTGAGACCAGCCAACGACTGCCAGAATCCCTCTGGGCCATCCCTGCTCACAGGCAGAGGAGGAGATGACCGATGCTATACGATTTCAGGGACACCAAACATTTCCATCCATCCTCTGCCCTCTTCCACCTGTTTAGCTAATACCCAGGATTCTTTAAACAAGGATCGGTTTGTTTTATCCACAATCAGAAATAAGGCTTAAAAAGTATATATTCCTGGAAGATGTAATCCCTTGGTTTAAATTCACCCTAGGTGTCCAATCTCTTATCAAAGACTTTCCTGAGACAAGGTTTTGTAACGGTCACCTGAATGCTGGATACCTAAAGGTTAGGGATTTTCAAAACAAGGGGATCCAGAGGGGGTAAGACTTGGGAGAAACGGTAAAGGACACAAATATTTCAGGAACATTTCTGTGTACTGGCCACTTTGGTAGTTGCTGTATGTACACCATGTTGAATCCCACCTCCCCAGCAAGGCAGGATTCTTATTGCCAACTGACATTCATTCATTCAACCAATGTTTATTGAGCTTGTGCTATGCATGCTCGGCACTCTCATAGTTCCTGGAAATACTACAAAAATCAAAACAGGCAAAGTCCCTGCTCTTGTGGAGCTATTTCAGGATACATGGGGGAGACAGACAACAGGCATTTAAAAAATGAATGTGCAGTATAGCAGATGGTGATAAGTGCTAAGAAGAAAATTAAAGCAGACAAGGAGGATAGCAGGTGAGAGGCAATAGAAAATACGTCAAGAGCACACAGCCAGCAAGTGCCCGAGCTCAGAATGAACTCGGGTCGGCTCTCCCATCGTACTGCTCCCCTGTGAGGTACTGCCTCCCTAGAAAACGCATCCTATCTGACAATCCTGCCCTGTGTTACTTTGCCAACAACCCCCAAATATCCTACTGGGTCAGCCTTTAAGTAACCCTTTGGTAAACAACCGGTAGCCTACTGAGTCAAGTAAAATCTGTTTACCAGTAATTGTCCAACGTGATTGGATTTTGCTTGTGCGTGAATTTAAAGCTTCTTTCAAAAACAAAACAAAAACCTCAGCCCATAAATGAACTGGAATAATGATCCCCTGAAATTTTTGGAGCCCCAGACTCCACTAAGTACAGGCAACATCAATTTCCACTCTTGTAAAAAAGAGAACAAAAATGTGAATATAATGTAAACCTCAGTCTCTTGAGGGGCTCCCCCCTCCTTTTTTTTTTTTTAGGAGTCTGTTAAAATATATTTTCCCTATGCCAAGGGCAAAAAAAATTCTAGTGCAAAGACTAGGGAGAAAAAAAATGAAGCAAAGGTTGGTATTTTGTTGTTCAATGCATCTTTACGTGTCTATAAGAATCCATCTTCAAAACATCTCACCTACTAAATATAAGGCATTCAAAATACATAGTTTAAAGCCATCCGTGGCATAATACCATGGAAAGGTCAGCCCACCTGGAGTTTCCAGCTTCTTTGTGGACAAATATGGCCTGATCATGAGCTGGGTGAGAGAATATAAGCCTCTACTGTATCTTAGCAAAGAGAAGAGCGGGGGCAAACAGAGAGAATATTAATTTTCATCAAGAGAAAATCAAACTTGTCCAAGAACTTTATTGGCAGAAGTGAAATTAGTTTTTCTATAGCAAATAGTTAGTGGAGTTGAGGGATTAGTCTATTGCCCAAGAAGGAAAGTAAACCCACTGGCGTTCAGAGGCATCTTTGTTCTCAATAATGCATTTAACTCTCAAAAACAAGTAAGATTTGTCTCTGCACTTTCACTTTTTAAAAAAACATCTAAGACTAGATTATCTAAAACTCTCCCTTGCTAAAAATCAAATTATTAAAGCAAGTTTCCTAAATTCATAAGGCTCAAGACAACTGTTAATATTTTTATTGAATGCAAAGTGGCAGCCTGAGCCAAGTCTTCCTCGATTCAAACAAAATTCACTGTCAACAGCAACAGGCACAGGACTTTTCAGTTCACAGACTGCAGCAATACTTGCTTACTTCCTACTGTGGTCCAGGGGCTTGGCACATACAGGCTATCTGGTGTAGAGATACAAAATAGGATGATGGTATTATCTGGAAACTCTCAAGATGGAGGCAGTAAAAGTGATGTTGCAGAATGCCATGGTTTTAGACCACTTGCTAATATTCCTGCAAAATACATCGTCCTGGCTTTGGGTGATTGGAGTACCACGATGTTCAGGTAGAAAAGTTTCAGTACCACGGGTGGGGGGAGCAGCTGTGAAACTCTGATTGCCAGATTTCTAGTTAAGACAGTCTGTGAGTTTACTGAGGGGTTTGCATGAACCAAGCCCCCAACCAATGAGAACGTACGATCACTAGACTCATCATTACATAATTATAAAAACTCTGAATTTGTTCCAGCCATCAAGGAGTGGCCATCAGAAAATCTGAGATCTCCAGATTTCCTCTTTACATCTCCCCTCATCCGAGTAGATGAATGGGCTGGGGTGCAGTAAATGTTAGACAAGGAGGATGCGCAAAGAGCTAGGTCAGTCAAAGGAGGGCATCTGCCCAGAGCCCAATTCTGTGAAGGGTTTTGCCAGTTCCCTAGTGAAGAGAGGTGGTTGGAGTCGATCCCCTAGGCACTCTATCATCATTTTCATCTGTGGTATATGTACTTAATTTTAAATCAACTATTCAGTAAACTGTAAATGGCACACTCCAGAGGATCGGTTCTGCCGATCTCAACAGATCTTTTTTGCTCTTTTTCAAAGTTAGAGAACAGCTTCAGCTATTTTTAAAACCCCCAGGGGGCCATCAGGTTCCTACCTAGCCTTGCAAGCTGCCTTATCTTCCTTTCCTGCCTTGGTGTGCTTCACCGAAGGAAGGGTACAGCCGTTAAGATAATGCATGTGAAAGGATTCTGTAAACTCCACCAAGACTTAAATCGTGTTGACATTGTTATTATTCCTGCTTCACAATATCCTCAGTTCCGAATGCCACCCAATCTCCAAGAAGTGCACACATTAAGGGGCCTTTCAAGCCCATCAGCTTCTGCTTCTTGTACATCACCCCCGACCCCAAGACTGCATTCGTACCTGTATCAACGGAATATAGCCTGACTGAGTAATATTCACAGGGGGTTATACAGTAATAACATACCCATCTGTGGTGATACTCATTTACCTTGAAGAACACACACCCGTAGACAGAGACACACGTGCATACATTTTTTCAAAAAGAAAACCCTAATAATTTGAAAGCAGGCATTCAATATCTGGTGTTTAAAAAAAAAAAAAAGGCTTTTCTTTTTACCTGGTCTCCTGCTTTAATTGCCTCCAAAGCTGTTTTCCACTTTGATGGCACAGTTTTACTAGCAAAGTTGTCCCGATGAATACAGCTGAAAGCCGTGGGCAGAAGTAATGAGTATGGGAATTCCTCGTCTTATAACTAACTTCTTTTGCTCCTTTCTTGAGGTTTGAGATGACAGAATAGGCCCCCAAAACTACAGAGAATAAATCATTATGAATCAACATATTACTTCTGTTGGTATTTCTAGTGCTGTGATCTACCAGCTACCCATAGTGGGATTTTAAAAAGTTTCTTCCAAGAATTTCATTCTTCTTTGTCTCCAGAATAAATAAAGTGCAGTGCAGCATAAGTGCAAATGGGATTCTGAAATTCATCCCCAAACCACATGAACAGGAAGGCCTCCTTCTTTCCTTTGGTAAACAACAGTCTTTCACATCAGAGCAACTTAAGGGCCATGTGTGCATTTTTTTCCCCTCTCACTTGAAATGTCATTTTAACTTGATCGCATCCAATAGGATGAAAAGGAACAGTAATTTATGGTGTGGTAGTCATTGTATCACAGTAAGAACCCATGCAACCAGGGTTACACCTGCCCAGGGACAGACTAGCTGATTAGTTTCCAGTTTGAACACACGTGGGGAAGCCAAACAGCTTGTTGTTTTCACGGGTGTGACCTCTGACACTTCTGACTCCTTAGAACCTATCATCTTTACCCCAAGAAGGCCACGTGGTGGCATATGAACTACATATAGGTAGTCGAGTCTAGTTCCCAGGAATCCCCTGGGGTCAGGATTCAGGTGAAACATCTTCTGTGCAACTCATGGGGAAAACAAGTAAATATATATGAAATTTAAATCTAGTATATATTATACACACAAGCACACGAGTAATTTTATTCCATCCTAATCCCAACTGCAAAGAAAAGATTTTCTTTTAAAATCCCAAATCTCTGTTCTCTAGAGTTGCTGTCCATCTACTCTCCTTTCCTCACCAAGAGGTCAAACTCCTTAGCCTGGCACTTAAGGCCTTCCATGATATGTCCCTAAAGTTTCAATTCAATTTCATCCAAACCTTGCCCTATAATTCCAGTCAAATTGCGCTATTCAGGGCTTTAAAGAAAAACCAAGATGTTTCCAAGTCTTTATATGTCCTAAGCACACCTACAATATTCTTCCTTCTAGCTCTTCCTGTTAAAATCCTAACACAACTTTAAGGCACAATTCAAATAACACCTACTTAGTGAAGCATTTCCTAATTTCTTCATTCAAGAATTTTCTTTCAAGGGGCATCTGGGTGGCTCAGTCGGTTGAGCACCCACCTCTTTTTTTTTTTTATATTATGTTAATCACCATACAGTACATCCCCAGATTCCGATGTAAAGTTTGATGCTTCATTAGTTGCGTATAACACCCAGTGCACCATGCAATACGTGCCCTCCTTACTACCCATCACCAGTCTATCCCATTCCCCCACCCCCTCCCCTCTGAAGTCTTCAGTTTGTTTCTCATAGTCCATAGTCTCTCATGTTTCATTCCCCCTTCTGATTACCCCCCTTTTCTTTATCCCTTTCTTCCCCTACCGATCCTCCTAGTTCTTATGTTCCATAGATGAGAGAAATCATATGATAATTGTCTTTCTCTGCTTGACTTATTTCACTTAGCATTATCTCCTCCAGTGCCGTCCATGTTGCAGCAAATGTTGAGAATTCGTTCTTTCTGATAGCTGAGTAATATTCCATTGTATATATGGACCACAGCTTCTTAATCCTCATCTGTTGAAGGGCATCTCGGCTCCTTCCATGATTTGGCTATTGTGGACAATGCAGCTATGAACATTGGGGTGAGCACCCACCTCTTGCTTCCGGTTCAGGTTGAGATCCCGGGGTCCTGGGATTGAGTCCCATGTCAGTCTCCATGCTCAGGATGGAGTCTTCTTGTCCCGCTCCCTCTCCCTCTGCTCCTCCCCCCAGGCTCACTCAGGTTCTCTCTTTCTCAAATAAATAAAATCTTAAAAAAAAAAAAAAAGAAAAAGAAAGAATTTTCTTTCTAAACTCCCATAGTAAAAGAAACAGCACCTTTCTCAAATACATTTCCTTCTCTTTGAAGAAAGTCAGAGAAAAACAAAACTTGACATTTTTTTAAAGATTTTTTTTAAAGTATTTATTTGAGAAAGAGAGAGAGATTGAGAGACGAGTGGGGGAGGGGCAGCAGGAGCAGCAGACTCCCAGCGGAGCAGGGAGCCCGACGTGGGACTCAATCTCAGGACCGTGGGATCATGACCTGAGTCGAAGGCAGACAGGTAACGACTGAGCCACCCAGGTGCCCAAACCTTGAAGAAACGCAATAAACTATAGCTCTGTCTGTTGCTTTACCACCATTTCATTCAATCCTCACATGGTCCTACAAGGTAGGTATTATTATCCTCATTTAACAGATGAGGAAACTGAGGCTGAGAGAATTTCTTTTTTTCCCCCCAGCTTTATGGAGGTATGGTGGACAAACATAGCTTGTACATATCCAAGGTACACAATCATATTTTGATTTTTATGTACATTGTGTAATGATTACCACAATCAAGCTAATTAACATATCCATCACCTAACATATTTATTATTTTTTGTGTTTGTGGTAAGAATGCTTGCGATTTACTTGCTTAGCAAATTTCAAGTATATAATACATTATTATTAACTACAGTCACCATGCTATACATTAGGTCTCCGAACCTATTCATCTTATAACCAAGAGTTTGCACCCTTTGACCAATATCTCCCTATTTGCTCTGCCCTCCAGTCCCTGTTAACCCTGATTCTACTCTCTGGGTCTATGAGTCTGATTGTTTAGATCTCACGTAAGTGAGATCATACAGCATTTCTCCTTTTCTGTCTGGCTTATTCACTCAGCATAATGTCCTCCCTGTCCATCTACATTGTTACAAGAGATAGGACTTATTTCTTTTTTGTGGCTGAATAATATTCCATCGTATGTACATATCACATCTTCTTTATGCATTCGTCCATCAACAGACATTTAGGTGTTTCATATGTTGGCTATTGTGAAGAAGGATACAATAAACATGAGCGTACGGATATCTCTTCAAGATAGTGATTTCACTTCCTTTGGATGAATACCCAGAAGCAGGATTGTTGGAGCATAGGGTAGCTTTATTTTTCACTTTTTGAGCCACCTCCCTACTGTTTTCCACAGAGGCTGCACCAATTTGCATTCCCACCAACACTGCACAATGGTTCCTTCCTCAGAGAGCTTCTCTGAATGAAACCTTTGCCTGTCAGACTTAAAAACACACGCTCTCCACCAAAGTCTATGTCACATTACCCATATTTATACACCTCTTAGAATATTGATCACATATTGCTTTGAATCTAGTTTTTTGCAAACATGTCTTTTCTTCCTGACTGGAGCAGATGTTTGTGTTGTCGTGTTGTTGTAAGAGAAGAAAAGAAACCATCTGGGTTTCACCTTTGTTCCCTGGCCCCTTGCACAGTAAATTTCTTGCTCAAATATTTGTCGAATTAAGACACAATCTTTCAAAGGGAAAATTTTTCGAAAGAAAAGGATAAAGATGAATGTCTCTAACTGTTCATCTGAAGAACACCGAAAAGAAACTAAATAATAAGAAACCTTCCTTAGAAGTGTGGCTACTTTAAAAAAGAAAGAAAGAAAGAAGCAAATTTGGCTACTTTGAAATTACAAAAAAGAAGGCAATTATTTTTGGTAATAACAACAGCTTGCATTATTTGAATCCTGATTGTGTGCCAGACACGAGACAAGCATTTAATTCTTATACCTGCTGGTGAAGGAGGCAGTGTGATTCCCATCCTACACAGGAGGACCCAGAGGGAGACAGGGGTTAGCAAGTAGAAGCAGCAGGATTTCAACACAAAAGCTTATACTCTTGAACACTGCACTCTCTCACCTTGGCTGCTACTGGCCTACTTAATATTCGCTCTCAGACAGGACCCCGTTTCCTCCTTGCTTCCCTACAACAGAAGGCCTCTTGCTCCGGTGACACCTTTCTCAAATCTATATTTTCACGATTCCTCAAATAATTTCCCCTCCTTAGAGGACAGAAGCCCTGAGCACCAATCGAGGAAAAACAGTGCTATCTTTTTCTTCTATGGGGTGATGTGAATGACGGATTCAGAGGCATGCTGCCTGCTTCCAGCCACAGTAACAATACCCGTACTACAATCGGTACTTCCCGGTGTAAGCAGCATGACCCCTAGTGGGTACCAGTGGTAAGTATCTAGATAGGAGTACCAATGCAAATACAATGGTGTGTTTTTAATAGGTGGATAGAAAAATAAGTCAAGATGTTGTAATTAGACTTATAAAATTAAGGAGGTCACTGTGAAACGAAAAAAAGGGAAAGCAGCAAAATGTAAGATATATTTCGTGTGTTTAAATTACTAATAGAATTTTTAATATATCATGTTAAATATATTAAATATATTAATACACTACATTAGAATATAATACCCAGGAACCAATTCTAAAGTCGGTTTTTATATTTTCTTTCATTTACCGCCTTTGGCTTCCATAACTCTTAATTAAATTCTCTCAATCTTTGACAACGTGTCTTCAACAAAGATAGCTTGCACTAGAGTGCTTTCAAGAGAGGATTAAAAATGGTGAGGTTGGGACATTTTTGGTTTGTCTAGGTAAAATACTCTCATGAATCCATCATTTTAAAACATCCCAATCCACACTCAATGTTACTTGTAATTTCACTGATGTTTAATTTATTTTACTACATTATTACAGTTTAATTAAACAGCAGACAGGAGCTTCACTGGGATCACTCCTTCTTTCTGCCCAGCACTGTTTAGGTCTTGTACCTTGAAGCCAAACAACAAAAGGGATAGTGAAAAGAAGAGTGTTCTATGTTTCATTTCAATAACTGGGTCATATTCATTTTCTTTTTACTACCGACAGCCGATCTATATTAGTCCCCCATCTCCCAACTTTCTTCACAAAAAAAAAAAAGTAAATAGTAATTCTTATTAACGGCAGCGGCACCTGCACTGGGGTGGGCAAATCTGGTCACCAGCCGGTCCCCCTGCTGTTTCACTCAGCTGGCAACATGCTCTCGACCCTGGCAGCTGCTCCTGCTTTGTTTTTCCTTCCAGGCAAATAGCAACTTCATGAATGTTTAGAAATTCTTTTTTCCGAACCAAAACTTTGGTTTCAGAAAGTAACAATGAAATTCACAACAGATGATAAACTTTTGTGTATGTGTGTTTAATTACGTACGAAATACATGAATACAACCCTATAAAAAATTTAAACAATACAGAAATGTCTAAATCGTCAACACCCTTTTTCTCCCCCACCCCGCCCATCTCACTCTTCCTCCCAAAGCCTGGAGAAATCGGGGGCATCCTCTTCACAGAACGAAGTATAAAACGGGACAGCTTTACGAGAAACAACTACTCCAGATCACTGGAAAACGATCAAAGACAAAAAACAACTCAGGACATTTGTTATGTTTCCTTCCAATCCTTCGTTATATACACAAATAAACAGTTTGAGTTTGCTTCATTTTACAAAAATGAGACCCTCCTAAATGTGTTGCCCTGAAATTCTTTTGCTTCCCATTATGTACTGACAAGACTTCTGTGTTGGAACCCACAGACCTCTGTTGACCTTTTTTAATTGTTTCACGGCATTGAACAACTGGATGTATCACCATTTATTGGGTCATTTCCCTATTGATTTAAGGTTGTTTTTAACATTTTCTTATTACAAAAAATCCTATAATGAACACTGTGAACTATCTCAGTGACCATACGCAAGAATTTCTGTTGGCTAGGTAACAGTGCAACTCCTGGGTCAAAGATGGGACTAATATTAAATTTTGGAAGATAGTGTCGAATTCTGTCAAAAAGGCAGGAACATTTTTAAAATTATCAAATCTTTGAGAACCAATCTTAACTGTTAGCACTGGAGGGGTTCTTAAAATTGCCCAAACACCTTTGTATTTTAACACAGTACCGAGGCTTACAGAGTTGATGTGACTGGTCCAGGGTCATGCACTCAAACTCCAGTCCAGGGTTTTTGGTTTCCCAGCCCAGTACATTCTTTACTACAACAGATCTTCTGGGGCAAAAATTAGACTTGAATTTTGAAGTAATTCTTTCCAGCAAAATGAAGATGTTTTACAAATAATTGAAAACATGTTTTCCTCCTTTGGATTTTTCAGTAGTATTGAGAACAATTAGGATTTATATTACAAATCAAACATTCAGAGTAGAAATATAACTCCACAAAGCACCCAAACAAGTAGGCTCTATATTGTGGACACTGCTGTAAGAGAAATATGTAAACAGAATCTGATTTCCTTATTAAATGATATTAGAAAAGGAGTCTGGGGTCCTATCTCCAGGTGCCCGTTGTTTTATGAAAAATATTCCGATCGCCATACCAAACTACTCCATCTCTTGCTGCATGACACATCACCTCAGAGCTATAGCAACAGAGACCATTTTCTTACATCCCTGATTCAGAGGGTCAGGGGTTTGGAAAGGGTGCAGCGAGGTTTGTTTTTTGTCTCTGCTCTGCAGTGTCAGGGGCCTCCACTGGGAAGACTCAAACTCTGGGGGTGATTCAGCAGCAAAGCCAGAACCATCGAAAGGCGTGTTCACTCACACATGGGGAATCAGATGCTGCTTGTCACCTGGGACCCCAGCTGGGGCTGTTGGCCAGAGCACCTACATACAGCCTCGCTACATGGTCCCTATGCTTCTTTACGGCACGGAGATTGGGTTCTAGGAGCTAATGTCCCAAGACTCACCTTCCAGTCATGGCAGCGTGATCAGGCGAGTGAGTACCTGTCACAGAAATGAGTGTAAAACTGAACCACCTTATCAAAACAACCATTTCAAGTCACTGGAAAATGACCAAATCCCGGGAACAAAAACCTGAGAAGGGTTTACTCATGAAAACCTCCCCTGCACTGGGTATGTTTGGTGACTCGGTAGCATTCCTGCCTCGGGGCCTCCCCAGCTCAGCTTCCCCTGCTGGAAGTGGTGGTCTGGGTTCAGGATGGGCAGTGAACCAGCTCGAAAAAGGCACTGTGAGAAGTGAGAGAAGCTAAGAAAGGCAGAGAGAAAGTCTCCGCTCATCTCTGGCTGGCTGCTACCGCACACGTACTCAAGCAAACCGCAGAGAGCCCAGCGACAACTATAAGCCCGGGGATATATACACGGACACAGGTGGACGTGGGGCCTCAGAGGCAATCTGGACACTCACTGAAGGAACAGATAAGCACACCGTGGAGAATACATGTTCGAGAACACCATGCAGCAAATAGAATCTACCATCTAAATGTACATATGTACAACAGAATGGATAAATCTGAACATATTTGAGGGATAATAATAATTATAATAATAATAGTATCAAGTAACACATGGAACTCACTAGGAGTCCCAGCAATCGGGGACTTTTCTAATGTATTTCGATATATTAAGCTCATTTCTTTGTCACAACCCTAAAAGGCCGTCTATCAACCAGGGTTCAAACCGAGAAGTATAACCAATAGGAGATAGAGCTAGTAAGAGATTTATTATAAGAAATTGACTTTCGCAAATGTGAGGCTGGCTAAGCAAGTCTGAAATCCACAGGGTGTCGGAGGGAAGATCCTGGGCAGGCTCAAATTCACAGACAAAAGTTCTCCTCAACTGACCGGTGGGAAGGACAGATCACAATGGGACGGACCGTCGCTGGCAAGGACTGAAGCATCATCCACAGGCAGAATTCCTTCGGTGAGAGTGTGGCAGGCAGAATTCTAAGAATGATCTTCACCCTTGTACAATCACTACCCTTCTGAGGGTGCTGGGAATCTGCGAATGTGAAGAGAGATCACTCCCATGACGATGTGATGTTATCATACGCGGCAAAGGGGGGATGATCTGGGTGGGCCTGATCCAATCACATAAGACCTTTAAAAGTAGAGTTTCCTCTGGCTGGTAGCAGACGAGGAAGGAGGAGATCTGAAGCCCAAGAGTGATTGCTGGCTTTGAATATGGGGGAGGGAGGTACAGGCCAAGGAATACGAGTGTCCTCCAGGAGCTGAGAAATGCTCTCACACAGCAACCAGGAAGAAAGGGAAGCCCTCCCTTTTATAGCCACACAGATCTGAACCTGAAGAGACCACCCCACAGCCTCCAGATGAGAGCCCAACCGGACAACACCTTGACTTCAGCCTTGTGAGGCACCGAGCAGAGAATCCAGTTCAACCTGCCTGTACTTCTTACCTAAACAACTGCGAGGTAATAAAGGGGTGTGTTTTAAAGCTGCAAAGTTGTGGTAATTTGTTTGGCAGCCATAAGGACTGAGCGTTTCCATCCCCCCAAAACTCATATGTTGAAGTCCTAACCCCCATATGGCTGTATGTGGAGCACAAGAATAATTAAGGTTAAATGAGGTCATAAGGGTAGCACCCTGATTCAATAAGATTAATGTCTTTATAAGATAAACACCAGAGAGCAAGCATGCTCCCCCTTCCCCTTCCTCCCCCTCCCCCCAACCCCTTTCCCTCCCCCCTCCCTATATACACACACATATATATGTGCATACATACATATATGTCAACGTATGTGAATATGTGAATTTACATACATGCATATGTAAATGACAAGAGCAGACACCCTGGTCTTCAGTCTTTCTTCACTAAATATGATGTTAAAGTTTTTCATAAATACTCTTTATCAGATTGAGGGAGTTCCCTTCCATTCCCAGTTGTTGAGTCTTTTTAAAACCATGAAAAGGTATCAAATTTTGTCAAATTATTTTTCTGCACCTAATAAGATAACCATGTGGTTTTTTCCCCCTTTATTCTATTTATATATTACATTAATTGATTTTCAGATGCTCAACTGAGCTTCCTTTCCCAGAATTGATCCCACTTGGTCATTGTATATAAGCCTTTTTTTTTATATTGCTGAATTTGGATTGCTAGTATGTTAAGATTTTTTTTGTGCCTATATTCAATAAAGATACTGGTCTGTAGCATTTTCTTTTTCTTATGATATCTCTGGTTTTTGTATCAGGGTTTATTGCTTGGAAATTTGGAGGACATTTTTGCCACAGTTGTATTTGCCATAGTTCATTAATTGCCATAGTTGTATTCAGATAATCCATTTCTCGAGTTGATTTCAGTGGTGTATGTCTTTCCAGGAATATGTAAGTTTCATCTAAGTTCCCTAATTTACTGATGTACAGTTGTTCATAGTTTTCCTTTATAATCCTTTTTTATTTCTTTAAAGTTGAAGTGATGGTCTTTCTTTCATTCCAGATTTAATAATTTGAGTCTTCTATCTTTTTCTTGGTCACTTTAGCTAGAGCTTTGCCATTTTTGTCGATTTCTCAAAAAACCAACCTTTGGTTACACTGATTGTCTCTACTGACTTTCTATTCTCTGTTCCATTTATCTCTGCGCTAGTCTTTATTTTTTCCTTCTGCTACCTTTGGGTTAGTTTCCTCTTCTTTCCATTCTCCTTCAGGTATAAAGTTCTGCTACTGACTTGAGATCTTTTGTAATCTAAGCATTTAAGACTAAATTTCCCTGGAAGCACTGTTTTAGCTGCGTCTCGTTAAGTTTGGCATTTTGTGTTTCCGTTCTTCTCAAAGTATTTTCTAATTTCCATTTCTTGCTTAGGAGTGTTCTATTTAATTTCCACATATTTGTGAATCCCCGATTTTTTTTTGTTACCGATTTCTAATTTCATTCTATTGAGTTCAGAAAACACTCTGATTTATTCCTTTTAAATTTGTTGTAATTTGTTTTAAGGCCTAGCATATAGTCTATCTTAAAAAATTATTCCATGTGCACTTGAGAAAAATGTGCATCCTGCTGTTGCTGGGCAAAATATTCTACAGAAGTCTATTAGGGGAGCTGGCTTCCAGTGTTGTTCAAGCCTTCCATTTCATTACTAATCTTCTGCTTGTTGTTCTGCCCACTACTGAAAGTGGGGAAATGAAGTCTCCAACTATGATTGTTGAATTGCCAATTCTCCCTTTGGTTCTGTCAGGTTTTGTTTTATATACTTTGTATATATATAGACATATATACAAATACAGATATATAGATATATAGGGATAGGTGTGTGTGTGTGTATGTATACATATATATACACACCTTGTTTGTTAAGACCTTGTCATCATACCTTCCATTACTTCTTTAAACACCATTTCCTTCAGCTCTTTAAACATATTTATAAGAGTTGATTCAAAGTCTTTGCTAAGTCCAACATCTGGGTCCTCTCAAAGGCTATTTCTATTGCCTGCTCTTTTTCCTTCATACAAATCACATTTTGCTGTTTCTGCACACTTCATGATTTTTGTTGAAAATGACATTTTGGATAATAGACCACAGCAACTCTGCATATTGATTTCCCACCACCATGCCTCTGGGTTTGTCTTGTTTTTATTGTTGTTTATGTGTTTATTTGTTTAGTGACTTGACTAAACTGTTTCTGTGAAGTTTATTTCCCCCACAGTGCACAGCCTCTGATGTCACTTCTCGAAGGCACATTGTTGGAGACACTTCCAGTCTGAAGCAACAGTTGTTTCGTCAGCACTTTTTTTTTTAACTTTTAAATTTAAATTCAATTAATTAACATATAATGTATTATTGGTTTCAGAGGTACAAGTCTGTGATTCATCAAGTCTTATATAACACCCACTACTCATTATATCACGTGCCATCCTTAATGTCCATCACCCAGTGACCCCATCCCTCCACCCTTCTCCCCTCCAACAACCCTAAGTCTGTTTCCTATGATTAAGAGGAGGAGATAATGCTAAGTGAAATAAATCAAGCAGAGAAAGACAATTATCATATGGTTTCTCTCATCTAGGAACATAAGAACTAGGAAGATTGGTAGGGGAAGAAAGGGATAAAGAAAGGGGGGGGTAATCAGAAGGGGGAATGAAGCATGAGAGACCATGGACTTTGAGAAACAAACTGAGGGCTTCAGAGAGGAGGGGGGTGGGGGAATGGGATAGACCGGTGATGGGTAGTAAGGAGGGCACGTATTGCATGGTGCACTGGGTGTTATACGCAACAAATGAATCATCAAACTTTACATCAAAAAAATTAAAAAAAAAAAAAGTAAAGAAAAGCAAAAAAAAAACCACAAGGTATAGAAAAGCAAAAAAAAAAAAGGGGTCTCTTATGGTTTGTCTTCCTCTCTGGTTTCATCTTGTTTTATTTTTTCCTCTCTTCCCCTATGATCCTCTGTTTTGTTTCTTAAATTCCACATATTAGTGAGATCATATGACAATTGTCTTTCTCTGATTGACCTATTTCGCTTAGCATAATACCCTCTAATTCCATCCATGTCGTTGCAAATGGCAAGATTTCATTTTTTGATGGCTGCGTAATATTCCATTATATACACCCACACATATATACATATATATATACACACACATACACACACACACCACATCATCTTTATCCATTCATCTGTCAGCGGACATCTGGGCTCTTTCCATAGTTTGGCTATCGTGGAGATTTTATCAGCACTCTCTTTAATTCTGTGATTCCTTGATCTCTTTTTCAGCTTCCTGTTCATCTGCCTCTACTGCTCGCCCTCAGCTATCAGCCTTCACGAACTGCTGGCTGAGGTCTGTATTGTTCTCAGCAATGCCCTTTGCCACAAACTGCTCCACAACCCAATCCAATTAAATCAGACCTCTTTGCAGAGACAGTCTTTGAGGCTGGTCTGAAGATGGTTCCAGTCCCAGAATAGCTCTTCTTAGCTGTCCTTTTCCCTAAACCTTTCAGTTATACTTCTAGCTGTCCTTGAGTGTAGCTTGTTGCTCTCATGGAGATATCAACCTCCTCAGAATTGTTTACTACCAAAATTTCCATTGTTTTTGATAGCACCCTTACATCTGAACTTTACCACATTATTCCAAATAAAACCAATGCCCTTAGGAAGAGCTACAGACCTCTTTGTTCTTACAGTCTGCTTCCTGCTTCTCTCTGGCCAAACTTCTGTACCACTGCTTTGAGCTGAGGGCAGGGGCAAGGCCTTGCTTCTCTGGGAGTGACATACTGTTCTGTGAGTGGGGCACTGGAGAACACTGGCCCTGGTTTTCTTGATTTGCTTCTCTCCTAACCTAGAACCTTGACCTTATGAACAAAGGTTCTAGTATTCTACACCTGCCTGGGATAGAGTTTCTGTAACCTGAAGCTGGGGATAACCAATGAGAAATCTGGACAGCGTGCTTCTCCAAGGAAAAAACGATAGCCCTAGACTGAGAGATGGGGCAGTGGCAGCCCTTCTCGACCACACCCACTTGGAGTAGAGCTTCTATCACATTGAGCTGTGGGCGGAGCGATGGCCTGTGGCTCAAATGCCACCGAATCCTTCTTACAGAGGCTTAGTAGACTTTTTTAAATAAATATGTCCCCATATGCTATATGCCCTTTGGACAATTTCCAGAAACTTTAAACGGTTGTTTTCCACATTCTGCATGAGTTAGAGTTGTGGTGCTTAGATCAGTGGAGTCCCTCAATTTGCCATTTTAGCAGTGTTCCTTCTACCTTTCTTCAAACAGAGAGATTTGCCTCTGGCCAAGAGACACTCAAGGAGAAACTCTGCCGAACCAGGAAACTCAAAGAGGGAGCTCAGGTTGGAAGCCACCAGGACTGACTTGCCGAGCCGTGAAGACAACGCTCTGCTCACCAAGCCACACGGCCTTGGAACTGTGTCAACCGAGAAGAGGTAGCACATTTTCCTTACGCGTACAGGCACAGGGACATCTTTCTCTAATGCACACAAAGGCAGCAATGTACTCGTACAGCCCCAGAAGCTACAGAGACTTCAGCTGACGGGTTATGTAGGATGAGTCAGCCATCCAGAGCAGTAGCTCCCAATTCTGACTGTTCATTAGGGTCACTTGGGGAGCTGTTGAAAAATACCAACATGAGGGTCCCACCTAGACCGATTAAATCAGACTCTCTTAGGATGGGGCTCAGCTATCAGTATTTTTAACAGCCCCTCGGGGTATTCTAATGTACAGTCAGGATTGAGAACTACTGATCTAGAGCCTGGAGCCAAGGGAATAGGATTCTTTGTACCCAAACACCTCAAAAAGATATAAGCAGATGATGGGGTTCCAGTGCTGGCAGCTATAAAATGTTCTGAGTAAATAGTGAGTAAAATTGGCAGAACAAAGTCAATCAAATTATAGGACATAATTTCCGTCCTGAAAGAAGTGGCTTAAGTTGTCCACAAATAATAAAGAAAAAGAGACAGTGGCACTGTGAACATAATTTCCACACTCCCAACTATCAGTCCTAATTGATAAAGCTCAGGCTAGGCCCCAGTGTGTCCCCTTGTGTCATGATGACACCTGCTGTAGCAGGTTTTGCCTATTCTGGCATTCTACACCTGCCTGTAGAATTGGCCACACTCTACTTCATGCTATTCTTGGCATGCTAGGATCAGGGGCTGCCTTTACAAGAGTATTAATTGCCAGATGCCAGAGAATACAGTGCCTTCATCTCAAGGACAGGCTCCTGTGCTTTAACAAAAGGGCCTCTACTTAGTTTCCAGAATGTTCTGCCAAAAAAATACTCACTACTGTATAAAAAAATAGAGCTACCCTATGACCCAGCAATTGCACTACTGGGTATTTACCCCAAAGATACAGATGTAGTGAAGAGAAGGGCCATATGCACCCCAACGTTCATAGCACCATTGTCCACAATAGCTAAACTGTGGAAGGAACCGAGATGCCCTTCAACAGATGACTGGATTAAGAAGATGTGGTCCATATATACAATGGAATATTACTCAGCCATCAGAAAGAACGATTACCCAACATTTGTAGCAACATGGACGGGACTGAAGGAGATTATGCTAAGTGAAATAAGTCAAGCAGAGAAAGACAATTATCATATGGTTTCACTCATTTATGGAACATAAGAAATAGCAGGGAGATTGGTAGGAGAAGGAAGGGAAGAATGAAGGGGGGGGTAAACAGAAGGAGGAATGAACCACGAGAGACTATGGACTCTGGGAAACAAACTGAGGGCTTCAGAGGGGAGGGGGATGGGGGATTGGGGATTGGGATAGGCCGGTGATGTGTATTAAGGAGGGCACGTATTGCATGGAGCACTGGGTGTTAAACACGAACAATGAATCTTGGAACACTACATCAAAAACTAAGGATGTACTGTATGGTGACTAACATAACATAATAAAAAATTTTTAAAAATAAATAAATCACTAAAAAAAAAACCATTGGCTATGAGAAAATTTATGAACTGTTGGGATTCTCTAGGTCATTTGGGAGCCCTCCTTCTAATCTCCGATGTTCAGACTCGTAGGTAGTCCTCTCCATGCTCTGCAAATGTCTCGCTCCCTCCCTTCCTTCTTTCAAAGACCCCTGACTCCCCCAAAAAGAATCCTAGGACAGTAAAACTGGAAAGCTTGCTGGAGGAGATCTTCTAAACTGGCGAGGGCATATACATGGCTTGTGTGACCTACTCCGCCATCGTTTACCGTCTCAAACATCAGGGATTGAGTCACAGTGCTCTCTAGCTGTTGACTTTGACGAATTACTGCATCTGAGTTCTGTCGTATGAAATAGGGCAACTACTACCTACCTGGCTTATTGGATTAAATAATCTCAATGATCCACCTCGAAGTGTGCATGGCCTACGACAGGTACTCGCCCTGCTCTTGCTCCCGGCCTCATCATGCTCACACGCACGTGCGTGTGCACACACACACACACGGACATGTGCACACACGTGTGAGTACACCCACATGCACGTGCATACGTGCACACACACAGGCACACCCACTCCCTCCCAGGAGAGGGAAATGAACAAGGTCTTGAGGGAAGAAATGACTCACTAGTTAGTTACTAGTATCCAATGAGGGGGACTCGATTAATGAAACAACAAGCTCGACGTGGGGATAAGTGGCTTTTAAGCGTCACCTGGATTGGTCTAATGAAAAATACGTTCTTCCAATGTGCCTGCATCATTTTAAAAGTCCTGGTGCCCCCACACAACTGGACCATGCAGACCTCGCTTGTACAGTACAAAGAAATGTACTGGGTTCCTCGGCCTGGCCGTGAAGCTTCTTGGAAGGAATATGGCAGTCTTCAAATGATTAAAAAAGACATTTCTCTCGGTGGCCTAAGTCGGGCCTCCTCTCTTATCTTTCAGTGCCTGGCATATAAGGAAGTGCCCCCAGGAATTCAAGTCATCAGAAGCCCTGTACAGAACTTGAACAGCCTTCCCACTCTCGTCCCCTGCCTTACCCCCTGCATTTTTCCATCTCCCCAGCCCTCCTGTTTTCTACATTTTTTTAAACTTCTTTATATTTATTCTAGCCTGCCATGCAATAAAAGAATGGGGGAAATCTCATTAAAATTATATCAAAAAGAAAAAGATGGAGTAGAGACTAAAATTCCTGCAATCTACACACAATAGCCTAATCAACTAGAACACACAGGTTAAATGGAGTCCACCCTATGGTGAGCCCGGGTGATTAAACCCCCTCCCAGGGAATTGCTACCTTCAGGATACCTGGTGGTAAGCCATATTAAAATGCAGCCATGAAAATACCTCACATTTTAGAGCACTTTTAACCTTCCCACTCACTTTCACAACTATTTATCTTACTGACTTCAGCGCAAGGGCCCCGGGGAGGCAAGAAAAGCTATTGCTATTATCCCGTTTTGATAGTTAAGGCAAGGAAGGCAGCGAGGTTTCTCTGAGGTCACCTAGTTAGCGATGGCAGACACCAGGCTGAGAGCTCAGTCTTGGCTAAAATGGACCCAGGTCGAAAAGACAGCAGATGACTGACCTAAAGATGGTCTGGCATCCTCTTCTCCCTCGGCTTCTCATTTTAATTTGACACAAGCCCAGGTAAGTGAGAGAACACACTGTTATGCTCAAAACTGAAAGCCAGGGTCCTTAAATCCATCTTTCCCTGGAAACACAGGGGTAGCAGGAAGATCAGAAATCTGTATGTGCAGGGCCACTATCTGCACATGGAATAAATAAACGTCTTACTAAATTTGCACCGATTTCTCCTAAAGATTAATTCCTACTAGTTCTGGTCAGGGCATATTTTCTCAATCAAAGAACATTAAAAGTAGAATTGGTGGGGGGGAAGGGGTTGGGCAGAGGAGAGGTATGAACAAAAATTTTAGCACTAAAAAGAGGCCCCAGATTCTAAAAGGTTGAAAATCACCACTTCAGTCTATTTCTTTCCCGACCCTCCACTCAGAATTCACCAGACCTGATTTCCATTCCTTCAGGGGCTTGATCTCTGCTTTAAAATGATAGTAAGCTAATATGATAATATAATATGTATTAATAATTTAATGCTTACCCTTCCTAGGTAATATATGTGCATTTCAAAATGGGCCTTTTTAGACAACACGCTTTAATCCAAAGCAAACTTTCCAAGCCACCGTTCCTTGGCTCTGACCCCTCACCTGAATTCCAGACCTGTAAATTCTCAGCTTACTAAACATCTCCACTTGAACCTCCCAGAGGCATCGAAACTCAATATGTCCAAAATTGATCCTGCCCTTCTATTTTTTATCTCAGTCAGTGACAACACCAACCATCCATTTATCAAAGCCAGAGAGCTGGGAGCTATTCTAGGTTCCCTATGTCCCACCCCCAGCCAGTAACTGGGTGAATGCATGTAATTCAGCATTTCCCAAATTGTGTTCTTCAAATGTCCTCTCAATAGGCAAAATAATTCCCCTGATCAGGTAAGCGTAGAAAACATTAAGTCAGGGGCACCTGGGTGGCACAGTCGTTAAGCTTCTGCCTTCAACTCAGGGCGTGATCCCGGCGTTATGGGATCGAGCCCCACGTCAGGCTCCTCTGCTGTGAGCCTGCTTCTTCCTCTCCCACTCCCCCTGCTTGTGTTCCCTCTCTCGCTGGCTGTCTCTGTCAAATAAATAAAGAAAATCTTTTTTTTTTAATT